>NW_027478181.1:2500-85000 GCF_051020975.1 Osmia lignaria lignaria | reverse complement strand
AAGGTAGCTGGCTGCTAGCTTGTATAAGTTCTGGGGGCATCCTCGTGCTTTTAGGTTACTTAGAATACTCGGCCACCACACGTTGTCAAACGCGCCGGTGATATCGATCATTAAGGCTATTGCATATTTGTCCGTGCATTGTTCAGTTAGCTTCCTCATTAGGACAATAGCATCTTCTGTAGAACGGTTCTTTTTAAATCCAAATTGTCGGTCTGAGGAGTTAGGGTGTTGGTGTAATATGGTCGATAATCTTGTCGATATGAGTTTTTCTAATACTTTCCCTAAGATCGGCAGTAGACAGATTGGGCGGTAAGATTTCGGGTCGGTTTTGCTCTTGCCTTCTCCTTTTAAAAGTACTCTAATGTTGCCTTCTTTCCATCTCCGAGGAAATACACCCTGCTCAAGACAACTATTAAAGAGGTGTGTGATTTTGGTGTGGAGCGCAGGCCAGGAATGTTTAATGACTTCTGGCTCGATCAGGTCTAAGCCCGGTGCTTTCCTGTTTTTGAGGGAGTGAATAGCATTTGCAATTTCCTCGGGTAGGAACGGTGGTGTATTTTCCGTGTCTGGTGCCGTTTTAGTATCGTCGCGTAGCTCTGTCTGCCAGTGTGTTTCATGAGTTACATTGTCGTCCGGTACGAGAGAATTGAGCAACGAACGCATTGCTTCTTCCCATGAAAGATCTTGAGTGCCGTTAATTTTAATATTTTCATGCGCTTCAGCAGCACTTACTTTCTTTTTTATGATTTTATATGGTAAGCTCCAGGGGTCCCTATTGCTTTCAGTTGTTACAAATGAACGCCAACTTTGAATCTTTGATTTCTTAATGGTTGCTGTGTATTTATTCCTAATAGAACGATATTGAATTCTAAGACGTTCTCGCACTGTTGCACACTTTGCCTGCTGTAGTTGGCGTCGTGCAAATCGTAATTCTCTTTTGAGGATTGTCAAGTTTTCATTCCACCACGGGGCAGATTTTGGGAAACGCGACTTCTTTGGTATTGCGGAGTTACAGGATTCTATAATTATGTTTTCGATTTTCTCAGCAAGTAAGTTTACATCGGGGTGCCCGTTTCTATCGTCTGTCGTGAGCAAAGTGCGGCTACTTATGCTCTCTAACGTTTCGTGGAATTTCTCCCAGTTTGCCTTTGATATGTTATATCGATTCGATGCCTGAGGGGTTAGATCTGTTACTGGGGTTTCTATATCGAACGTTATGACGTTGTGGTCGCTCGTAGTCCAGGCCGATTGCACATCCCATTTTGAAACTCGTCGATAGCATGCGTTAGTTGTTAGTGTAATGTCGATATTGGACTTCCCGTGAATGTTGTCAAAAGTGAAGTTTTCAGAAGGTTGATTCGCGACATACAAATTATAAGTAGCAATAAAGTCTTCTACGAGGATTCCTCGGACGTCCTGTTGACCGCTATGCCAGAAGTGCGATTTAGCATTTACGTCTACTGAAATGATTACGTCTTTGCCCTTTAGTCTATCTAGGATTTCGCCAAGGTGCGTGAGATACGGCTCTATGTTATCGGAGAACTGGAAGTAAGCGCAGATGAGGTAGAATCTATATTGCGATGAAGCTATTTCGACGCATACGTAATGCGTGTTACAAAACTGCTCGATTTTGAGGACAGTAAAGGACTTATTAAAGATAGCAATAGCTGCTTTGACGTGCCCTGGTCCCGAAATTCTTGTGAACTGTTTTGTATCAGTCACAAGTATGGTTTGTAAACCTAGACCGCTGTTCCCCCTAGGGTGTGTATATGGCTCCTGAATCGTTAGGATATCGATTCCCTCGTCAACCGACCTTTGTCTAAGCTGGTCCATGACTACACGACAATTTTGTGCGTTGATCTGTCCGACACGAATACCTGGGACGTTGGGTGTTCGAGATGCCCTGAGTGAGGTGTTGTTGGGCCTATTTTCCATAATCTACTTTAGTTAAAAATGTTTCTACGGCATTCTTGTACGCTGGACATTGCTTAGATCTGGAAGAGTGCTCATGTGATTTTTTGGCTCGTTTACAGTTTATACATACCGGTTCTTTGTTTATGTTAGGGCAAGTGCTGAAGCTGTGACCATCCTCGCCGCAGTGACCACATGTCTCATCCTTTGCTCTACAAAACTTTGATACATGGCCAAAGCTCTGACATTTGTAGCAACGGCTTACAGAGGTGAAGTCTCGTACGTAGCACGCGTGCCATCCAATGAATACACGGCCTGCTTTGATAAAGATATCCCTTACCTCGGAGGATACTTCTACGACCCAGTTGACAGTATTCCTGGTCCTGTCGCCGGTTTTAAAGCTTAGGCTGAAACTTTCTGAGAACTTGGTTGCGGAGAATTCTTCTAAATTCTGTTGTCTTATCGCAGAGAGGAGTTCGTTGTCCTCCAGATTCTTAGGGATGTTCGAGATTATCATTCGCGGTCTTCGTTTTGGAGGGAGACCAATCTTAAGCCCTGCAGCGTTGAGTTTTCCGCTCCGCATCATACTGGTCAGATCACCTTCAGTAGCGGCCTCGATTAAAATCCCGTTGTTGTTAATTTTCTTAACATTACGGATTTTTAATTTCTCTGTTTGCGGCGTGACACTTGTCATAACGACCTGCTTCGTCTCCTCACTACTTTTAATTTGGCTGTTTTCGTTGGGGTAGACAGTAATAATATCCCTCGGTGGCTTCTCTGCTTGTTTCTGTGCCAGTTTGTATGACATACTAGCTTTTTGAGCATAGGTGGGTTTCACGGTGTTGCTACACATTTGTTCGCTGATTTGGTTAAGTCTTTGAACAACGCCATTAAGTGTTTCGTCCAGGGACACCAACTTTTTATCAACTGCACTGCCACGCGGCATTCTTCTCTTCAGGGACTTATTTTCTTCTAGGAGCGCCTGGAATTGTACGTAGACCTCTGACACCTTTTTCTTGAGGTATTTAATGCCCTTTGGAGTAATTCCGCTGTCGACTTCACTGCAGAAGTCCATGAGTTCCTCCATTGACATGGGGCTTCCAATGTCGTTCCCTTCTTCAGAACTGCTGTCAACCTCTATCCGCGGTCTGCGCGATGAGCACGTTGATTCAGCGTCTGACAGGTTCTCCTCCTTCCTCTTCCGAGAACTGCGTTTACTCGAGGTTGTTCCCTCCATAGACTCGCAATCCATACTGGCTTGTTGCCTTTCGCTCGACCAATCACAGTCCGTATCAATCGACCAATACGCGCACAGTTCGTCTGTTGCCTTCGGCCAATCAGGGGCCGAATCAATCGACCAATGCGCGCACAGTTCGTCCGCCGCTTCCGGCCAATCAGGGGCCGTATTAATCGTCCAATGCGCGCACAGTATATCCGTTGCCTCCAGCCAATCAGGGGCCGTATCAATCGTCCAATGCGCGCACAGTTCGTCCGTTGGGTACGGCCAATCAGGGGCCGCGGCGGTCGACCGGTGCGCCGACACGCGGTGGCTCCGCGCAACACCAACGCCACGCCACGCCGTGTGCTCGTTGAGGTTAGGATTTCGCACGAATGTTCAATCACTTCTAACTTCACTAATTTACCACGGATTTCTAATTCTAATATCACAAAATGACGGGCTCGCTGAGCTCTACACGCCGATATACACAGATTGATGTTCACACCACTCCTGACCACTTTTCCGATTCATGAATTGCGGAGCACGACGCGACGCGTTCGATCAGTACGGCGGCCATCTTTCTTCCCAGTAGATAGGGACAGAAGGGAATCTCGTTAATCCATTCATCCATTTTGGGCCACAAAGGTGCCGCTTGGGGTTCGCCTCAACGGTGCCATGTGCCAACCCCTCCTCCTCGTGGTGTGGTCCGGGCACCGGATTTTCCGGTGGCGGACGGGGCTCTGGCTTAGCGGGGGAAACCCCGCTGTGGCCCGTCGGGTTGCCACCCCGTCGGGCCTCATACTGCTGGCGCGAGTGAAACTAACAGATATTATCTCCGGCGGGGGCCTCGGCCCGTCGGTCCAGCAGAACCTCCGCTGTCGGAGCGGAGCCTTTCTCCTCCCGATCCCCATAGTAGTTTGGCTATCCCTGAAGCGATCCCCATGTCATACCCATGTCCAAATTGTGATCGAGCGTTTGCGAGCAAGATCGGTTTGGGTGTCCATCGAAAATCGGCACATCCGGCAATCGTCAACGAGGAGATAGACGTGCACAGGGTGAAGCGTCAATGGGGCGCCGAAGAACTGCGCCTCATGGCGAGGGAGGAGGCCATGGCGGTCCGACAAGGTATCCGGTTTATCAATCAACATCTGATAACCGTGGTTCCCGACCGCACCCTTGAAGCTATCAAGGGTGCGCGCCGGGGACAAGTATACCGGAGCCTTGTTGCGGCCGCTCTGGAGGACCTTAATGCGTCCTCCGCTAGCTCCAGCAGCAATGCTGAGAGCGCCTCCTCTCCTCCTTTCCGGTCGCCACGAGCGACCTCGACGCCGTGCGCCCCTGTGCGAGCCGAGCCAGCCCCCACTGACGTCTCTCCTTCCAACGCTTCATTCTTGGGCCACCTCGGGCATGATACTGAGGGTGCCATCCGGGGTCTTATCCCGGTGGTCCTTAATATCCGAGGGTGGGACACTGACAACTTGTCCCACATGGCCCAGGACTGTTTGGAAGGTATAGACGTCAGTGCGGGCGTGTCATCTTGGCTCGGCTCTGTCTTCCCTCCTCAAGCCGGAAACCATTTGCGACCGCAAAGGCAGCGCCCTACCTCCCGTCCGGGGAAGAAAGCCCGACGTCGGCTGGAATATGCTCGCATACAGCGGCTATTCCGGTCGAACATGTCCTGGGCAGCTCGCGAGATACTGGATGCCACAGGTGGTGTACCTGCGGCTGTCCCCGATGTGAGGCGTATGGCCTCGCATTGGGGGCCGTTCGTTGGACAGAAGTCCAAACCTATACCGCCAGCCCCACCATCAGAGCGTAAGCCCGAGCTGGCACACCTGTGGTACCCTGTATCTTGCGAGGAAGTGGCAGCTACCACCTTGCCACTTCAATCAGCCCCCGGACCGGACGGTATAAGCGTTCGCCAGTGGAGGGCCGTCCCACCATCTGTTAGGGCCCTCCTTTTTAACATCGTCCTCGCTACAGGCGGATTCCCACCGGCGTTACTAGCGAGTAGGACCGTTTTCGTTCCGAAAAAGTCGGGTAATCCCGACTCTCCGGGCGACTATCGGCCTATCTCGATAACGTCGGTGGTGGTTAGGCACCTCCACAAGATCCTAGCTAACCGGCTTCGCACGTCTGGTCTTGTCGACCTGAGGCAACGGTGCTTTGATGACGGCTGCGGCGAGAATATCGCCGCATTTGCTGCCGTCATCCATGACTCCCGCGCACACCTGCGGGAGTTGCACGTTGCCTCCCTAGACGTCGCGAAGGCCTTTGATTCGGTTAGCCACGATGCTATCACCAGGATCTTGACCACCTTGGGGGTGCCGTACGAATTCATTTCGTACATATCCACCCTGTATGCGAGGAGTAGTACGATGTTTGAAGTGCGTGGGCAGAAGTCAGAGCTCTTTCCCATAGGCAGGGGCGTTAGGCAAGGTGACCCCCTCTCTCCGATACTGTTCTGCCTTGTGGTGGACAGTATCCTGGAGGCGGTTCCTCCTGACGTCGGTTACCACCTTGGCGGATGTCTTCTAAATGCGCTTGCGTATGCGGATGACATCCTCCTATTTGCCTCCTCGGTGTGGGGCTTGCAGAAGACACTGCGCATGGTAGAGGAGCGCGCATGGGAGTATGGGCTTAAGTTCAACGCCCAAAAGTGCTCTGTGTTGTCCTTGGTCCCGTCGGGCAAAGTCAAAAAGATTAAAGTCATCACTAGCCCCCAATTCCACCTGGGGCGCGAGGCCTTCATTCCGCAGATAACAACTATTGCGGAATGGAGGTACCTCGGTGTTGACTTTTGCTCGACGGGGCCCAAGAAGGTGAAAGTCGAGTTAGCGACATACCTCGAAAGGATAACCAGAGCACCGTTAAAGCCGCAGCAGCGTTTAAAGCTGGTGCGCTGCTTTTTACTCCCGCGCCTTTACCATGTGTTAGTGCTCGGACGCGCCACACTGGGAAAATTAAGAGCTCTTGACATTCTGACCCGCGCAGCGGTTCGCAAATGGTTAAGATTGCCGAAGGACACCCCAACCGGTTTTGTTCACGCACCCGTCGCGGGCGGCGGTCTTGGCATTCCCGCCCTGTCCACCACCGTTCCAGGTTTGATGCGCCAACGCCTGCTCAACCTGGAACGTTCGCAATCGCCTGTAATACGGGCGGTTGCGAATTCCCCGTGGGTTATTTCGAGGCTCCAATCAAACAAGGGAAGGTGGACTTTTGCACTTATCCCCCGCATCACAGACTGGATAGGGTGGGGGCCGAGGCACCTGAATTTCCACATAACGCAAGTGATGACGGGCCATGGATGTTTTGGCACCTATTTGCAAAAAATAAGAAGACAAAATCACTCGGAGTGCTGGTTCTGCCCGGGCATGAGCGATAGCCCAGAGCACTTTCTCTTCCACTGTAAGAGGTGGGGGGCGGAGAGAACATCCCTTCATGCAGAACTGGGCGTGTCGTTAAAAGCGGACAACTTCATTGACCTGTTGAGGAATAATACAAGGAGAGATCGAGTGATAGAATTTGTGGTTAATGCAATGAAGGAGAAGGAAGCACACGAGAGGACCCTGGAAAGAGAGGAGAGAGAAGCGAGAGAGGGAGGAAGAAGCTCCATTAACACAGGAACATAGCCTCTTATAGCCGATCGTGGTATGTGTAAGCTAGGTGCCATTTACACACCAGCTGAGTGTTGTTTTTTGCCCTTTATTTATTGACTGATTTATTTATTTTTTACTGTGCCGTTTATTTATTTATTTATTTATTGATTTCTTTTTAAAAAAGTTTTATTGCTTTGACGACTCGTACGATAATAATTTTAATGATGGACGGGTGGGACATCCCCACCCAATGATTTTAACTTATGACAGGCCGCTGGCCAACGGTTTATTTCTAACGTATTTATTTGGTGACTGAACACGCCCAGAAAGTGATAAAGCCCACCTGTATGGGCAGAGTTTTGACGGATAGTAGGGCGTAGCGAACGCCCAGCAGTGTAAGGCGTATTATTACCCCCATGATGGGTTGGTTTGTGGGCGTGTATAACGCCGAAGAAGGACGGTTAGAAGAGGAGGAAAGGATCGTCTCTTTCCTACCCGTGGTGTCATAGGTGGGGGACTGGTAGTCCACCCTCCAAGGCAATGAGTCTGCCTTTTTCACGTAACCCGCCCCCGATGAAATGCTAAAGGCCACTGGCCACAGCTGTTCCGGGGGCGGAGTTTATTAGCCGTAGGCCTCTGGAAAGGGAAATCGAGGTGGGTTTTTTAGTGGGTAGTCCTTATGGGAGTCCCACAGTACCGGGCACATAACACCTTGCCCGGTCTGCATAAACGCATTTTTCCCACCTCGTTAAAAAAGAAAAAAAAAAAAAAAGGTTAGGTTAGGTTAGGTTAGGTTAGGTTGAGAGCAGTGCGGAAGGCCGTAGCGAGCGGACGTGTGCCGGGTCCGCTCCGGCCGAAATCCGGGAAAAGTGCGGGAAAGGTTTACCGAAAAATAAATTCGCGTGTGCAGTCTTTGTAATTTATTTTATTATACAGTTTTGAGTGAATAACCCGTGAAAGAGGATCGTGAATGAGTGAGTGGATGAGGATTAAATGTGGTCGATATCGAAATGTGACAGGTGGGTTTCCATCACCGCACTTGAAAACACTGTATCTCAACATAGTGAGGGTTTTGAGGGATGGAGGACATGTGGTGAACTCATATGAACAGTATGAAAGACAGTAACCTTGGCTACCATGCGCTAGCTAGGTGGATAGGGCGAATTTATAGTGCAAGACAAGAGGTAGTCAAGATGGCGGGTCCACGTGTTCAACGGCACAATGACACATATACACAGACAACAGGACACTATGCACGGCACAAGAGTCACAGGACACACACTAGGAACACTCCAAGAGCCCAAGGTATTGAACACAACACTGGTGAGTCGACTTACACACTTATATACGATAAAATTACGGTAATTGGAAAATAAATTAACACGTGTAAAGAGAAGGAAACGTGGAAAGACGCCGGAAGTAGACAGCGCGACACTTCGGGCGACTTTTTTGGGTAGTGCGCATGCGTGAAACTGTGTTTCAGCCAATGAGAAGGCTAGAAAGTGCTCGCGTCGGCGCAACAATCGTGAACCTGAAGAAGAACAGCAAAGGATCTATTAGTTAGGGGGCCCGGGGGCACCAAAGAATTTTCTCAACAAATTACTTAAAGACAATTGGTGCTATTACAAACGGCTTTTGTGCGGACAGGGGGGTGTTCGGATACTGCTACCTAAGTGTTTTATGGCTTAATCAGGATTTAAGTGTAAAAAGTGAGTTTTCAGCAAATTTTTAAGTATTTTAGGCGCCCACCTGTTCGGACTAGGCACTTCGGTGAGATAGCCAGAGAGAATGCTGACGTCATAGGCGCGGAGGGCTAAGCGCGGTGACCGGTGTAGTACTGCAGGTACACGTGTTAATGTCGCGATACAGTAGAGCTCGAAATACTGGTCGAAAAAATTTTTTACCCCGGATTTGGAACAATGAATTTTTGGGGTCCTGGGTGACCCGGGGGTCATTTTGACCCATGGGGTCCTGAGAACCCCAAAGGGGCCCTAGGAACCCCGTGACGTCATGATGACGCAGTGCGCGAAAGATAGTGCGCGTCAGACTTCGCTAATTCGGGCCTCAGATGAATTTTTGACTTTCCATGGGATCCCTGTTACCCCATGGGGTTCACGGTAACCCATGTAAGCAGGGTGTAGGTGCATAAGGGACTGGGTTCCTGTAGCACCCAGTGGAAACGGTGATCATGGTACAGGGGCTGGGGTTCTGATGTACCCAGAAGAGAAGGTTGCGGTTATACAGGGGCTGGGGTCCTTGAAACCCCAAGTGACGTAACGCGTTTTTATGCGACTGTGATGGGTACAAACGAACAAACAAATGTTAGGAAGGAAATATAAGAACCACGCGCGAGTTTTTGAACAATTTTCGCTGAGTCTGCGCTTTTAGTAAAATTAAGATGCACAAACGGTTTTTTGTATCCAGGAGTCGCCATTATAAGGTGTTTTAATGTGTTTTAAATGAAAATAACGGTTTTTGTGCCAAAATACATGTGTTTTTCGCGAACTTTCTGACGTTTTTCGATTATTGATGTTTCTGGCTTGTTCCCTGGACTTATGTTTTGGATTTTCGGACTGGGTAATGGACGGCTTTAATTATGACGACTTGGCTTGTTATACGGACTTTCTCTTTATTTAAAAATACAAATATGGATTACAAGACACAAGGCAAAAAAACTTACGGTGCAGGGGGTGTCGGACCCCCTAGTACCGGCGCGGTGGGTAGTTCGTGTGTAGGCTCCCCCGCGTCGTTATCAGACGACTACACAGTACGTGTGGTAGACCGCCAGGCCACCGTACAAGTAAAAGCGACTGGCGAAGTTCCGGTAACCAATACGGGATTAGCGGACGAAAGACGCGCGTTTGTAAGGAAGCCACGGGTAAGCAGGACACCGCCGAATACCAAGAAGGACAAGGTCTTTAAAGTGCCGAGTATGAGGTTAGAATCGGTGGATCTTACTGGAGACGAGGATGAGACAGACAGTGAGAATGCAACAAGTAAAAGACCCACGCGAGTGAGGAAAACCGATCACCCACACGCTTTGGAACAAAGAAGAGAGAGTCTGACGCTGGAGGAAAAGGTGGATGCCAGTGTCGAGGTCATGGAGAAGATCCTTAATGTGATCAATGACCACAATGTAGTGTTTGACAACTTGATTTTGAAAAAAGAAGGTGAAATAGATCATGCCCTCAAGAACACGTATGTGTCGCTAAAGGACCGAATCAAGGAAGTGATGAAGGTGGTCGTGGACCTAAGGAAGGCCCACACGGACCACACAAGAAATAAAAAGAGTAGTGATACTTACCAGACAGAGACGATGAAAATGATGACACCTGGAGGGACGTTGGTTGAACAGCCACCTGAAAAAGAGAAGAAGACTATAGGAACACAGACGGAATGTGATAGGAGGAGTGATTTCCCCCCTCTTCCGAATAGACAGAAGAGGAAGGAGATCACTCCCCCCACGGATAATCAGGGGAAGAGGACCAGGTTTTTTAGGACACAAAACGAGACACCAAGAGAGAGGATACTAGCGGATCAAGCTCGAGTGAGAGTGCAGGATGGAGGGGAGGACCCCGTAGAGGTGGAGTGGACAGAGGTTAAGAGGAGAAGGAGGAAGACTAACCCCGACGACACAGAAGGAATGGAAATAGAGACACCCAACAGAAATAATAGGGGCGGAAACAAGATAGGAAGAGAGGGGGGAGCTAGGAATACTCCCAGAAGGGCTGCGAAACCGCAGGCGATCGCGGTCAGATTTGGAAAAGAAACTTCATTTGCAGAGGTTCTTAAAAAAGTTAAGGGTGTTACCGGCAGGGTCCCAGACGGGGTAAGAAACGTCAAACAAACCAGGGCAGGCAACTTATTGATAGAGTTCGCACCTGGCTCCGACTTAGACGAATTAAGGAGAAGCCTAGACGGGAAACTGGGTTCAAATGTGGAGGTAGCTAAGCTACAGACGATGATGGATGTTGAGATAAGGGGTATTGACCCCTCCGCAGAGAAAGAGGAAGTGCTGGAAGCTATCAGGGAGATAGTGGGTCATGAGGCCAGAGGGGTAAGGGTGAAAGTGCTTCGCACTGACCCAAGATTGAGCAAGGTGGCGGTTATCGAAGGACCCGCCACAGATATGCAACGGATATTGAGGGAAAATAGGATAATGATTGGGTGGACGGCGGTCTACGCGAGGGAGATACCGAGGCTGCTCCGCTGCTTTAAATGCCACGGTATAGGCCATATAGCGGGGGACTGCAAACTGGTTGTTGGGGACTGCGGATTATGTAGAAAGTGTGGGGCTGCAGGACATTACATGAAAGAATGTCCAAATGAACCTAAATGCAGACTCTGTGTTGAAGATGGCTTACCCGAAAGCCAGACCGGACACGTGGCGGCATCGGTTAGGTGCCCTAAGTACAAGGAGGCGCTGAAAAACAAAAGGCGAGCATGATATTAATATACTCCAAGTGAATCTAAATCACTGTAGGCTGGCACATGATCTGCTAGCCGTCAGTGCAAGAGAACAACATGCGGATATCCTGGTGCTGGCGGAACCTTATCTTACCCCTGAAAATTGGTTCACGGACCTGACAGGAAGAGCGTCCATTAGTGTTACTAACTCCGGAATAGCTAAAAGCAGGAAATTAACGGTCCTAAACTGTAACAAGGGTTTTGTCTGCATAAATTATAATGACATTTGCATCTTGAGCGTATATGCCTCACCAAATGATAGCAACCAAGAGTTTGAGGCACAGCTTGCAGCGATGGAGATGTTTCTTGCGAGTATCCGGGGGGCACTGGCGAAAGTTATAGTCCTAGGTGACTTTAACGCTAAATCCCCGCTATGGGGCTCAAAAAAATGGTGCAGTAGAGGCAGGACCCTCTATCAGTGGTGCAATGGGTTGGGCCTGGTCCCCACTATAGCAAAGGGAGGAGCTACATGTGAAAGGGGAGGGGGATCGGTAGTGGACCTCCTTTTCTGTAGTAATGATGCCTCTAAACTCCATGTGACTTCGGAGGTACTGGATATATATACGGCCTCGGATCACAAGTATATTGTACGCAAGTTTAGAGGAACTACCCCGAATGCTTCAGTAACTAATGACCTATTTGATCTTGGGAAGGGGAAGATCGATGAAGCTGGGCTGTTGGACGAGCTTATCCGGAAATATGGCGACGACGCCTATGATAGAAGGGTAAAGACTGGCACCACACTGGAGGTGGATAAGTTCGTAGAGGATGTGGAGCGACTGGTCAATAAACACACCTCCTATAGAGGGCCTTATAAGGGTAATAAAATACAGGTTTATTGGTGGAACGAGGAAACTGCTAAATGCAGGAAAGAGGTGAATAAGGCAAGGAGAAGGTATACAAGGTTAAGAGCCAAGGGCAACGCAAACGACATAGAGGGAGCTCTCAAGGAATTCAAGATGGCTGGTAAAAAAAATGAAACGCGCAGTGGATAAAGCAAAGAGAACTAGCTGGAAAGATATGCTGGGCGATGTTGACAAGGACATATGGGGAAGACCCTATACACTTGTCACTAGGAAACTGAAAGGGAAGAACAGCAAACCAGACATCTTGAGTTCGGACGAAGTTGAAGCAGTCGTTAAGAAGTTATTCATTCTGTCGCCGCCGAGCATGGACACACCTGAGAAGAATATTGAACAAGAGATTAGAGACAATGCTAGGGAGATAGTTTACTTACCTGATGAAACTGGAAAAGACGAAGAACCTGGAAAAGAAAATGATGAGCCTGAGAGAGAAAATGAAGAACCTGAAAAAGAAAAAGAAAATGAAGAGGAAAATGAAAATGAAGTGAATAGAGAGAGAGTAAATACGAGATACTTACCTGATGAACAGAGAGAGACGACGGAGAGAGTGAACGGGAATGCAGAAGGTAGAGATGAAGATGAAGGACCTGTTACGGTTAGGCAACGAAGAATGGGTGGGATCACGCCCGAAGAAGTTATCTCTGTGGTGAGATGCTTACCGGTCAACAAAGCCCCTGGTCCAGACAGGATGCCTACGATAGTAGCGAAGAAATTTAGCTTGGGAGCGGCCAGGTGGTTAGCGTATATCTACAATATTTGTTATGCTAGAGGCTACTGGCCCAAGGCTTGGAAGACAGGGCGGCTGGTGTTAATACCTAAAGGGAAGGCCCAGAGAGCAGAGGAGAGGGCATATAGACCGCTTTCGGTGATATGCTGCCTGGCCAAAATCCTGGAAAAATTGGTAAAGACTCGTATATTAAGTGAACTAAAAAGAAACAACTTGGCTGATAACCAATTCGGGTTTAGAAAAGGACACTCAACGCTCGATGCTATGGACAAGGTGGACGGGATCTGGCAAGAGGCACGGAAAGATGGCAGACACTGCCTCCTGGTGCTGTTGGATGTAAAAAATGCATTCAACACCATCAGGTGGAGCAGCGTCATTAGGTGCCTGAAGGAAAGAGGCTTCTCAACAGGATTGATCAACCTGATACAGAGCTATCTAACTGAGAGATGGATAGTATACAATGCTGCGGAGGGTGAACTCCTCTTCCAGGTTTTTGGTGGGGTTCCACAGGGATCCGTTATAGGACCAATATTGTGGAACCTTGTGTATGATGGACTGCTGAGGCTAAGATTGCGTAGAGATGTATACCTTGTGGCATATGCGGACGACGTCGGTATCGTCATTGTTGATGTGGATCTGGATAGAATGGTGTACGTAGCACAGGAGACCATTAAAGACCTGGGTGTATGGTATAAGAGCGAGGGTCTGAGTTTAGCACACCACAAGACAGAGGCCATTCTGCTGACGGGGAGGAAAGTAGCAGGTGGGCTTAGGCTAATATGTGGTGATGCAGAGATAAAAACGGTACCTGCAGCAAGGTATTTAGGCCTAATACTAGAGATGAATCACGGATTCAAAAATCATGTTGAAACGGCCTGTAGCAAGGCCCTCAAGTACGCCAATGTATTGGCCCAATTAATGCCCAATTTAGGTGGTGCGGGAAACCTGGCCCGTAGGTTATATTATAGAGTAGTAGAATCCGTGATTCTATACGCAGCACCTCTATGGGTAGGCGGCCTAGAACGGAGGTTGAACTGTAATCTCCTGGCGAGTACACAGCGCACTGCACTACTGAGGGTAGCACGGTCATACAGGACAGCATCTAGTGAAGCACTCTGCGTTATCACAGGCCAGATACCTATCGACTTGATGGTCAAAGAAAGAACGAGGATATACAAAAGGATAAGGGAAAACAAGGTACTCACTTTTGAAGAGACAACTAAGATCAAGAAGGAGGAGAGGGATTTGACAATGGAGACCTGGGAGAAAAGATGGACAGACTCTACAAAGGGCAGGTGGACTTTTGAGTTGATCCCTAGGATAAAAGACTGGATTACATGGGGACTAAATTTCCTGAGTTATCACCTGACCCAGGTTCTGACAGGCCATGGCTGTTTTGGATCCTATCTGCTGAGGATTGGGAAACAAGAAAATTCAAGATGCTGGTTCTGTGAGGGGGAGGAAGACAACCCTGAACATTTTGTGTTCCGATGTAGCCGATGGACGGCAGAAAGAGAGGCCCTGAGCGAAACTATAGGAGAAGCACTGAGAACAGACAACTTTATCAGGGTCCTAGGGGACAGCAAATATAGGGACCAAATAATGAGGTTCGTGACCAGCTGCATGAAGGAAAAGGAGAGGTATGAGAGAGAAAGGGAGAAAGAGAGAACACAGGGAAATCCGTTTACCGGCCCTGTAGAAGTAATAGACATTACATAGGCATGTAAGCCACTATAGTTATATATATAGAAATAATGTAAAGAAACTAGTCAAGGCGCCCTATACACGCCACCTTTTGTGAATGTATTGTTTGTATATATTTATTTATTTATTATACATGTATGAGGGCACTTTTGCTTGGCGAAACCACTTTTGTGGAGTTTTAACTAATGAGACGTACAGTATGTAGTATTTTAATTTTTTGACAAAGGGACTGATGTCCCGACTTTATTTTACACACAAAGAAAGTGAATGACAGAAAGTGCCACTATGATATACTTCCAAGGATTTTGAAGCCGGAAGCCACCCCCCCTCGAAGTAATGCCTTGGATCAATAGATTGCGGCCTTTCCGGGGATGGTGGGGTATAGGCAGGCAGCATGCAAGGGAAATCGAGGTGGGTTTTTTTTTTTTAGTGGGTAGACCAAATATTGGGAGTCCCACAGTACCGGGCAATTAACATCGTAGCCCGGTCTGCATAAATGCATTTTTCCCACCTCGTTAAATTAAAAAAAAAAAAAAAAAAAAAAAAAAAAAAAAAAAAGGTTAGGTTAGGTTAGGTTAGGTTAGGTTAGGTTAGGGTCCCGTCCACGGACCTGGCCAAGTGTACTGGCTGGGCGGGGAGGTGATACCCCGACGTGGCGCGTCCCCAGGTGGCGGATAGGGGAATGCTCGCCATGCACTTTTCGGAGTGCATGGAGGGTAAGAGTGAAATAAAATAGCTCCCGCGGACCAAACACCAAGGGAAGGAAAAACCCATCAAAAACCTCCCCTGTGACTGGGGGATAGAATACAGGCACGGTAACCCCTGCCTGTCGTAGGAGGCGACTAAAAGGGGGGCGCTTGCTGCTGTCGGAGTAGCCTCGCAGATGACCCGGGGCGATGCCGGTGGGATCTTCGGATCCTGGCAGGGCCTCCCTTGCCGGCAAGGCCTGGGTCGGAGAGCCGAAAAGGTGGCGGCTGCGTCGTTGAGTTCTCCAGGGGCCAGGCTGCGTGGCGGTCTGGTGCGGGTAGCGAACCCGGAGTGCCCTAGCAATTATACCGTAAACCAGTGGTCACGTTTCGCTGGAACGGGGGGCTCGTCTTCATTGACCGGCCCGTGAGGATGACAACCTCTATAAAAAATCCCTAGCCCCAAGCTGCGGTGCGCGGTGAGGAGGGTGCCCCTGGAGTTAGCGCCAGGGGTGGCTGATGGGTGCATCAGTCGGTAGCGGCCAACCCCGGGGTACCTGGCGACCCCCCGGGTGTATCAGCCTTACCCGGGTAAGGCGGCTCTGCCCGGGTGGACCCACGGACCGACCCACTCGTGGGACCAAGTATGGATGAAATTCAAAAACAAAAACCAAACGTATACGGACGGGATGAACTGGCGACGGTAACGGCAAGTGCAAGGACTCTGACCATGGACACGGACACAGCGATGGACGTGTATACGAGCACGGAGGGCAACAACAATCTTTTTGTTGCCCCCCGCCCCCAGAGGGCGAGAAGGGGAGGATCCACCTCCCGTGGGAGTAGGTGTTCCTCGGTATCGGGGAGGGGAACTCCTGCCTGCGAAAGCGGGGATGACTCTGATGAGTCTATCGCATCCGCATCCGTCGTCTCGCTCGACAGGCCCACAACCAGGAGGGGAAGACCGCCTACCACCGGCGAGTACGTCGGCCTGGCTAAGGCCAAGGAGCGGCTGGTGGAGGCGAAGCGCAAGGAGTTGGAGCTGCGCGCTGAGGAGCGATCTCTGGACCGCTCCCTTCCGCCCCGCCCTCCAAGCAAGAGCAGCATCCCTCTGCCAGAGCAGGAGGAGCTGGAGAGGGAGCTCCGCTACGAGCCGATGGCCGCGCTGGCGGCCCAGTCCCTAGAACTCACGGACGACGTGGAGAGGGTCGCCTCCATCTCGAAGGGCCTGAAGGGCACGTGCCAAAGGTCCCTTCGAGTAGCCGCCCGGCGCATCAGGGCCATCAACGTCGAGATGGCCAAGAGGGGAGCGCTGGACAACGCAGCGGACGAGGTGGCTGAGCTGAGGCGTCAGCTACGCCTCCGCGACGAGCAGCTGGCGAAGCAGGTTGAGCAGATGCTCAACCTTAGCAGAGAGCTCGCGGAGGTGAAAGCTCGCTTGGGAGCCGTCGAGGCCCCAATCTTTATGGCCCCAGCTCATGCGGAGAGGCCCATCAGATCGGCCTCCCCGTTCTTGGAACGAGTGGGGGCAAACAAGAGGAGCCGGCCTGACGAGGGGGCGACCCTGTCAGAACCAGTGGCAGGGCCCTCGTGGATGGAGATGGAACCACCCGCCCCAATCAAGAGCGTGCCCAAGATTAGACGGGTGGAGAAGGTAGACCCTGAGGGAGGGGACATAAGGGTGTGCATAGCCGCCCTGATGCAACAGGTCTCCTCTCTCAGGGAGGAATTCATGGGGGTTCTCTCGGCCAAAGGTAGGGAGAACCCGCCCCCAAAGAAGGAGGAGAGGGCTGGAGGGGCTAAGACCGCCCCGAAGCCCAAGCCTAAGGGTGAGCGGCAGGTGAAGGCCACACCCCAGGCTGGAACAAAGGAGTCGCCTCTGGAGGCGAGGATGCGGGGCATCCAGGAAGAGACCCGCCTCGCCGCCCAGGGGGAAACATGGGCAACGGTGGTGGGCCGCAAGGCGAAGAGGTCCCAAAAACAGGAGGGGCCACCACCAACAACCGGCGGACCAGCGGCGAAGAAGGGGCAACAGGGAACTAAGGCGCCCCCCAAGAAAGCGCCTGCCCCCGCCGCGAAAAAGGCGAAGCCTGCCAGGCCGCCGAAGACAGCGGCCGTCACCCTGACCTTGGCACCAGATGCCAAGGTCACGTATGCAGAGGTGATGGCCACCGCCCGCGAAAAGGTCGATCTGAAGACCATCGGTATAACCGAGATTCGACCACGACGGGCGGTAACAGGCGGCCTGGTCCTGGAGATTCCAGGAGAGGGGCGGACGGATAAGGCGACCGCGTTGGAGGGTTGCCTCCAGGGGGTGTTTCGGGGCACCGAGGTCCGGGTATCTCGCCCAGTCAAAATGGGCGAGGTACGAGTATCCGGTTTGGATGACTCGGTGTCCCCTGCGGATGTTACAGCCGCCCTTGCGGCTGTTGGAGGCTGTACCCCAGCAGAAGTGAAGGTCGGGGAAATTAGGATCTCCCCGGCCAGGCTGGGTACAGTCTGGGCGAGGTGCCCCCTGACGGCGCTCGGCAAGATCGTCGCCTCTGGGAGGATCCTGGTTGGCTGGTCGTCAGCCAGGGTCGAGGCGCTGCCGGCAAGGCCTTTGCAGTGCTTCCGCTGCCTCGAGAAAGGCCACGTGAGGCAGCGATGCACCTGCGAGGTGGACAGGTCCGACCGCTGCTACGTTTGCGGCGAGTCGGGCCATAAGGCCAGCTCGTGCAGCGCCACACCGCGGTGCCCCCTATGCACAGATCTGGGGCGACCCGCGGGGCACCGGTTGGGGGCAAAGTCGTGTGCCCCCAAATCCCAGAGGCAGAAGAAGAAGGGCGCCAAGCAGGGGGAAGTAGCACCCCCCCAACAGGCGCAGCAGCAGCCAGCTGAGGCTGCTGCACCAAAGAGGAGGAGGGGTGGCAGATCCGCCACCCCAAGGAGAGGTAAAGCCGCGGAGGCGGCAGCCTCTAAAAAGTAATGGGGCCCAAAGGGCCCATACTTCAGAGTAATCTGAACCACTCGGCCAGGGCGCAAGACCTATTATTGCACCACCTGGCCGAGTGGAAAGTAGGATTGGCGGTGGCCGCGGAGCCGTACAGGGTCCCCGATAGACACGACTGGTTCGGGGACGAGGTCGGCTCCGTGGCCGTGATTGGCACCGCGTTTTCCCCGCCCCCAACACTAATGGAACGGGGGCGGGGCTACGTAGCGGTGCAGTGGGGAGAGATAGCGGTGGTGGGCATGTATTGTCCGCCCAGCCTATCCCTCGCGTCATTCGAAGAGTGCCTAGGCCGGGTGGGAGATGTGATCTCCCGTTGCTACCCCCGGCCGGCACTCGTTCTCGGGGATTTTAACTCCCACGCAAAATCGTGGGGGTCCCCGAGGACAGACGCGAGGGGTGAGGCGGTGCTCGACTGGGCGGCGGAAAATGAGCTCCGGTTGCTGAACCGGGGCTCTGTTAGCACCTGCGTACGTGCACAGGGGGAGTCGATAGTCGATCTCTCTTTCGCGACTCCCTCGGCGGTGCGTATGGTGCAGAGTTGGAGGGTGGTGGAGGAGGCGGAGTCGCTCAGCGACCACAGATACATCCGCCTCGAATTTCACTCCACCACCAACCGCCGCCCGGCGAGTGGCCCGCCGCCGCTGAGATGGGCGCTGAAGAGGCTGGATAGGGACGCGCTGATGGCCGCAGCCCTCGCTGTGACCTGGCCGGAGCAACCGGCCGGGCCGGTCGCGGATATCGGGGAGGAAGTGGAGTGGTTCCGGGGCACGATGAAAGCAATATGCGATGTTGCTATGCCCCGGGCCAAATGCCTCCCCAGACGGGCCGCCTATTGGTGGTCGGGCGAAATCGCCGACATCTGGCGTAACTGTAACGTCGCCCGACGCCAGTGGCAAAGAGCCCGTCGGAGAAGGAACCGCGACCCAGCGAGGGAGGAAACGCTGTACGGGTGCTACAGGGTGCTAGTGGTAACCCTGCAGCAGGCCATCAGAGAGGCCAAATCCCGGGCGTGGCAAGAGCTCCTCGGCTCTCTGGAGAAGGATCCGTGGGGGCGCCCTTACAGATGGGCCATGAGTAAACTAAGGCCCAGGGCGCCGCCCGTGACGGAGAGCCTCGATCCCCAGTTCCTGGGGCAGGTGGTGGACACGTTATTCCCTCGTGACGAGGGCGACCACCCCTGCCCCGCGCCGGTCCAAGTCGAATGGACCGACGAAATGGGGGTCACGGAGGAGGAGCTGGCCGGGGCAATCAAACGTATGGCGGCCCGGAACACCGCTCCGGGCCCAGACGGCATCCCCGGCCGAGCCTGGGTATTGGCCCTGCGCGTCCTTGGACCGCGATTGAGGCGCCTCTTCAGCGCCTGTCTGAAGGAGGGGACATTCCCTAGGGAGTGGAAGGTGGGACGACTGGTCCTGCTGAAGAAGGAAGGACGGCCCGCAGAGAGCCCCTCTGCGTACCGGCCCATTGTTTTGCTGGACGAGGTCGGGAAGCTGTTCGAAGCGGTGATAGCTGACCGCCTCGCCCGGCACCTATCCCTGGTGGGCCCTGATCTGGCCGAGTCGCAGTTTGGCTTTAGACAGGGGCGCAGCACCATCGATGCAATTCACTCGCTGCGCTCCTGTTGCGACTCGGCCACGTCCAGGGGCGGGGTGGGGATGGGCGTTTCACTAGACATAGTGAACGCCTTTAACACCCTGCCCCACGGGACGATAATGGGGGCGCTAAACGATCACGAAGCGCCCCCATACCTGACGAGGATCATAGGGCACTACCTATGGGATAGGTACATTATGTATGTGGGCCGGGACGAACGCATATACACGAGGGGCGTCGAGAGGGGTGTACCCCAGGGGTCCCGTTTGGGACCGCCGCTGTGGATCCTGGGGTACAACAAGACTCTGTGGGTCGCCGTCCCGGACGGGGTAAGTGTGCGGTGTTACTGTGACGACACCCACATCTTTGCCACCGACCGGGACTGGAGCAGGACCAGTCGTCTTATGGAGATAGGTGTGGCTGCCGTCGCAGCGACCATCCGGAGGCTGGGGCTTCAGTTAGCACCCCACAAAACCGAGGCGATGTGGCATTACTCGCCTCGGCGTGGGGTCGCGCCACCGCCCCAGTCTTGGATCCGGGTAGGTGACACAAGAGTCCAGGTGGGCAAGGGCTTCAAGTACTTGGGCCTCCACCTGGACAGCCACTGGTGCTTCGAGGATCATTTCGACCGTCTGGCCCCCCGATTGGAAAGGGCAACAAACGCCCTCGGGCAGATACTGCCCAACATCGGGGGGCCTAGCGAGAAGATTCGCCGCCTCTACACGGGGATCGTGCGGAGTATGGCCCTTTATGGGTCGCCGATATGGGCCCAGGCCCTGATGGCGTCCCGTCGCAGTCAAGCTGTGCTGCGGCGGGTAGAGAGGACGATGGCCATCAGGGTCGTGAGGGGGTACCGCACGGTCTCCCACGCGGCGGCGATGGCTCTGGCGGGTGTCGTGCCTTTTAAGCACGAGGCGGAGGCCGGCGCCACGTTGTATTGGCGCTTGCGCGGCCACCGCCAGACGGGCGAGGCACCGCCAGAGCCGACGGTCGAGCAGGAGTGGAGGCACCAGGCCCGGCAAAATGCCCTGGACCGGTGGCGCCGCGAGCTCATCCAGAGCGGCGCAGCCGGCCAGCGAGCGGTCGGGGCGGTCCTGCCGGTTATCAACGAATGGCGGGACCGCGGCTTCGGAAGGGTCACCTACCGGACCACGCAGGTACTCACCGGGCACGGCTGCTTCGGTGACTACCTGTGCCGGATAGGTCGCGAGGCGACGCCGATATGCCACCACTGCGGGGCGGAGCGGGACTCCGCGCAGCACACACTGCAGCATTGCCCAGTGTTTGCGCGGGCCCGTCACGCCCTGGAGTGCGAGGTGGGCCCTGATCTCTCGCCGGAGGCGGTAGTGAGAGCCATGCTTTCCGGCGAGGATCAGTGGCGGGCGGTGACCTCATTCTGTGAGGAGGTCATCGCCCTTAAGGAGGAAGCGGAGCGGGGTCGGGAGAGAGCTGACCCCGCCCGCAGGAGGACGCGCCGTCGGGGTAGGCCTCCCGACGGCGCCAACAGCAGATAAGGCGGACGGGGCGGTGGGCCGTGAAGCTATTACATACCAGGCCCACCGCCCCCACCGATAGAAGAGGATGGGGGAGCATCGGCTCCCCCGAAGAGGACTAGGGGGAGGCGCCAGCCTTCCCCAGAAGAGGAGGAGACGGGGAGAGGGATTTGCCCTCTCCCCATCAAAGGATATGGCGGCCCCGCAAGCATGGTGCGGGGCCGCCGGGCCGCAGGCGGCCGGGGCTGGGGCCCCGGTCGTCATTGCACGCGGCCCGAGGAGTAGCCGGCGTCGGGTGTGACCCCCGACGTCGGCGGAGTTGGCACGTATGGGGGAGGGTCAAAGGTTAGACCCTCCCCCGAGATGGGGCGCAGTCGCGCCAAGGGCGGGGGGGTCGCGGAGTGTTCGTAAGAGGTCCCGGGGCCCTCCCTGCAGCCCAGTGCAGGTCACCGTGGAGGTTTTAGTGGGTAGAAATCCCACACTACCTCCTGCCCCTCCCCAGGGGGGCGGGAGGTGTCTTCGGAAGATTTCCTCCACGTATAAAAAAAAAAAAAAAAAAAAAAAGGTTAGGGTCCCGTCCAGGGGCGGGGTGGGGATGGGCGTTTCACTAGACATAGTGAACGCCTTTAACACCCTGCCCCACGGGACGATAATGGGGGCGCTAAACGATCACGAAGCGCCTCCATACCTGACGAGGATCATAGGGCACTACCTATGGGATAGGTACATTATGTATGTGGGCCGGGACGAACGCATATACACGAGGGGCGTCGAGAGGGGTGTACCCCAGGGGTCCCGTTTGGGACCGCCGCTGTGGATCCTGGGGTACAACAAGACTCTGTGGGTCGCCGTCCCGGACGGGGTAAGTGTGCGGTGTTACTGTGACGACACCCACATCTTTGCCACCGACCGGGACTGGAGCAGGACCAGTCGTCTTATGGAGATAGGTGTGGCTGCCGTCGCAGCGACCATCCGGAGGCTGGGGCTTCAGTTAGCACCCCACAAAACCGAGGCGATGTGGCATTACTCGCCTCGGCGTGGGGTCGCGCCACCGCCCCAGTCTTGGATCCGGGTAGGTGACACAAGAGTCCAGGTGGGCAAGGGCTTCAAGTACTTGGGCCTCCACCTGGACAGCCACTGGTGCTTCGAGGATCATTTCGACCGTCTGGCCCCCCGATTGGAAAGGGCAACGAACGCCCTCGGGCAGATATTGCCCAACATCGGGGGGCCTAGCGAGAAGATTCGCCGCCTCTACACGGGGATCGTGCGGAGTATGGCCCTTTATGGGTCGCCGATATGGGCCCAGGCCCTGATGGCGTCCCGTCGCAGTCAAGCTGTGCTGCGGCGGGTAGAGAGGACGATGGCCATCAGGGTCGTGAGGGGGTACCGCACGGTCTCCCACGCGGCGGCGATGGCTCTGGCGGGTGTCGTGCCTTTTAAGCACGAGGCGGAGGCCGGCGCCACGTTGTATTGGCGCTTGCGCGGCCACCGCCAGACGGGCGAGGCACCGCCAGAGCCGACGGTCGAGCAGGAGTGGAGGCACCAGGCCCGGCAAAATGCCCTGGACCGGTGGCGCCGCGAGCTCATCCAGAGCGGCGCAGCCGGCCAGCGAGCGGTCGGGGCGGTCCTGCCGGTTATCAACGAATGGCGGGACCGCGGCTTCGGAAGGGTCACCTACCGGACCACGCAGGTACTCACCGGGCACGGCTGCTTCGGTGACTACCTGTGCCGGATAGGTCGCGAGGCGACGCCGATATGCCACCACTGCGGGGCGGAGCGGGACTCCGCGCAGCACACACTGCAGCATTGCCCAGTGTTTGCGCCGGCCCGTCACGCCCTGGAGTGCGAGGTGGGCCCTGATCTCTCGCCGGAGGCGGTAGTGAGAGCCATGCTTTCCGGCGAGGATCAGTGGCGGGCGGTGACCTCATTCTGTGAGGAGGTCATCGCCCTTAAGGAGGAAGCGGAGCGGGGTCGGGAGAGAGCTGACCCCGCCCGCAGGAGGACGCGCCGTCGGGGTAGGCCTCCCGACGGCGCCAACAGCAGATGAGGCGGACGGGGCGGTGGGCCGTGAAGCTATTACATACCAGGCCCACCGCCCCCACCGATAGAAGAGGATGGGGGAGCATCGGCTCCCCCGAAGAGGACTAGGGGGAGGCGCCAGCCTTCCCCAGAAGAGGAGGAGACGGGGAGAGGGATTTGCCCTCTCCCCATCAAAGGATATGGCGGCCCCGCAAGCATGGTGCGAGGCCGCCGGGCCGCAGGCGGCCGGGGCTGGGGCCCCGGTCGTCATTGCACGCGGCCCGAGGAGTAGCCGGCGTCGGGTGTGACCCCCGACGTCGGCGGAGTTGGCACGTATGGGGGAGGGTCAAAGGTTAGACCCTCCCCCGAGATGGGGCGCAGTCGCGCCAAGGGCGGGGGGGTCCCGGAGTGTTCGTAAGAGGTCCCGGGGCCCTCCCTGCAGCCCAGTGCAGGTCATCGTGGAGGTTTTAGTGGGTAGAAATCCCACACTACCTCCTGCCCCTCCCCAGGGGGGCGGGAGGTGTCTTAGGAAGATTTCCTCCACGTATAATAAAAAAAAAAAAAAAAAAAAAAAAAAAGGTTAGGGTCCCGTCCACGGACCTGGCCAAGTGTACTGGCTGGGCGGGGAGGTGATACCCCGACGTGGCGCGTCCCCAGGTGGCGGATAGGGGAATGCTCGCCATGCACTTTTCGGAGTGCATGGAGGGTAGGAGTGAAATAAAATAGCTCCCGCGGACCAAACACCAAGGGAAGGAAAAACCCATCAAAAACCTCCCCTGTGACTGGGGGATAGAATACAGGCACGGTAACCCCTGCCTGTCGTAGGAGGCGACTAAAAGGGGGGCGCTTGCTGCTGTCGGAGTAGCCTCGCAGATGACCCGGGGCGATGCCGGTGGGATCTTCGGATCCTGGCAGGGCCTCCCTTGCCGGCAAGGCCTGGGTCGGAGAGGCGAAAAGGTGGCGGCAGCGTCGTTGAGTTCTCCAGGGGCCAGGCTGCGTGGCGGTCTGGTGCGGGTAGCGAACCCGGAGTGCCCTAGCAATTATACCGTAAACCAGTGGTCACGTTTCGCTGGAACGGGGGGCTCGTCTTCATTGACCGGCCCGTGAGGATGACAACCTCTATAAAAAATCCCTAGCCCCAAGCTGCGGTGCGCGGTGAGGAGGGTGCCCCTGGAGTTAGCGCCAGGGGTGGCTGATGGGTGCATCAGTCGGTAGCGGCCAACCCCGGGGTACCTGGCGACCCCCCGGGTGTATCAGCCTTACCCGGGTAAGGCGGCTCTGCCCGGGTGGACCCACGGACCGACCCACTCGTGGGACCAAGTATGGATGAAACTCAAAAACAAAAACCAAACGTATACGGACGGGATGAACTGGCGACGGTAACGGCAAGTGCAAGGACTCTGACCATGGACACGGACACAGCGATGGACGTGTATACGAGCACGGAGGGCAACAACAATCTTTTTGTTGCCCCCCGCCCCCAGAGGGCGCGAAGGGGAGGATCCACCTCCCGTGGGAGTAGGTGTTCCTCGGTATCGGGGAGGGGAACTCCTGCCTGCGAAAGCGGGGATGACTCTGATGAGTCTATCGCATCCGCATCCGTCGTCTCGCTCGACAGGCCCACAACCAGGAGGGGAAGACCGCCTACCACCGGCGAGTACGTCGGCCTGGCTAAGGCCAAGGAGCGGCTGGTGGAGGCGAAGCGCAAGGAGTTGGAGCTGCGCGCTGAGGAGCGATCTCTGGACCGCTCCCTTCCGCCCCGCCCTTCAAGCAAGAGCAGCATCCCTCTGCCAGAGCAGGAGGAGCTGGAGAGGGAGCTCCGCTACGAGCCGATGGCCGCGCTGGCGGCCCAGTCCCTAGAACTCACGGACGACGTGGAGAGGGTCGCCTCCATCTCGAAGGGCCTGAAGGGCACGTGCCAAAGGTCCCTTCGAGTAGCCGCCCGGCGCATCAGGGCCATCAACGTCGAGATGGCCAAGAGGGGAGCGCTGGACAACGCAGCGGACGAGGTGGCTGAGCTGAGGCGTCAGCTACGCCTCCGCGACGAGCAGCTGGCGAAGCAGGTTGAGCAGATGCTCAACCTTAGCAGAGAGCTCGCGGAGGTGAAAGCTCGCTTGGGAGCCGTCGAGGCCCCAATCTTTATGGCCCCAGCTCATGCGGAGAGGCCCATCAGATCGGCCTCCCCGTTCTTGGAACGAGTGGGGGCAAACAAGAGGAGCCGGCCTGACGAGGGGGCGACCCTGTCAGAACCAGTGGCAGGGCCCTCGTGGATGGAGATGGAACCACCCGCCCCAATCAAGAGCGTGCCCAAGATTAGACGGGTGGAGAAGGTAGACCCTGAGGGAGGGGACATAAGGGTGTGCATAGCCGCCCTGATGCAACAGGTCTCCTCTCTCAGGGAGGAATTCATGGGGGTTCTCTCGGCCAAAGGTAGGGAGAACCCGCCCCCAAAGAAGGAGGAGAGGGCTGGAGGGGCTAAGACCGCCCCGAAGCCCAAGCCTAAGGGTGAGCGGCAGGTGAAGGCCACACCCCAGGCTGGAACAAAGGAGTCGCCTCTGGAGGCGAGGATGCGGGGCATCCAGGAAGAGACCCGCCTCGCCGCCCAGGGGGAAACATGGGCAACGGTGGTGGGCCGCAAGGCGAAGAGGTCCCAAAAACAGGAGGGGCCACCACCAACAACCGGCGGACCAGCGGCGAAGAAGGGGCAACAGGGAACTAAGGCGCCCCCCAAGAAAGCGCCTGCCCCCGCCGCGAAAAAGGCGAAGCCTGCCAGGCCGCCGAAGACAGCGGCCGTCACCCTGACCTTGGCACCAGATGCCAAGGTCACGTATGCAGAGGTGATGGCCACCGCCCGCGAAAAGGTCGATCTGAAGACCATCGGTATAACCGAGATTCGACCACGACGGGCGGTAACAGGCGGCCTGGTCCTGGAGATTCCAGGAGAGGGGCGGACGGATAAGGCGACCGCGTTGGAGGGTTGCCTCCAGGGGGTGTTTCGGGGCACCGAGGTCCGGGTATCTCGCCCAGTCAAAATGGGCGAGGTACGAGTATCCGGTTTGGATGACTCGGTGTCCCCTGCGGATGTTACAGCCGCCCTTGCGGCTGTTGGAGGCTGTACCCCAGCAGAAGTAAAGGTCGGGGAAATTAGGATCTCCCCGGCCAGGCTGGGTACAGTCTGGGCGAGGTGCCCCCTGACGGCGCTCGGCAAGATCGTCGCCTCTGGGAGGATCCTGGTTGGCTGGTCGTCAGCCAGGGTCGAAGCGCTGCCGGCAAGGCCTTTGCAGTGCTTCCGCTGCCTCGAGAAAGGCCACGTGAGGCAGCGATGCACCTGCGAGGTGGACAGGTCCGACCGCTGCTACGTTTGCGGCGAGTCGGGCCATAAGGCCAGCTCGTGCAGCGCCACACCGCGGTGCCCCCTATGCACAGATCTGGGGCGACCCGCGGGGCACCGGTTGGGGGCAAAGTCGTGTGCCCCCAAATCCCAGAGGCAGAAGAAGAAGGGCGCCAAGCAGGGGGAAGTAGCACCCCCCCAACAGGCGCAGCAGCAGCCAGCTGAGGCTGCTGCGCCAAAGAAGAGGAGGGGTGGCAGATCCGCCACCCCAAGGAGAGGTAAAGCCGCGGAGGCGGCAGCCTCTAAAAAGTAATGGGGCCCAAAGGGCCCATACTTCAGAGTAATCTGAACCACTCGGCCAGGGCGCAAGACCTATTATTGCACCACCTGGCCGAGTGGAAAGTAGGATTGGCGGTGCCCGCGGAGCCGTACAGGGTCCCCGATAGACACGACTGGTTCGGGGACGAGGTCGGCTCCGTGGCCGTGATTGGCACCGCGTTTTCCCCGCCCCCAACACTAATGGAACGGGGGCGGGGCTACGTAGCGGTGCAGTGGGGAGAAATAGCGGTGGTGGGCATGTATTGTCCGCCCAGCCTATCCCTCGCGTCATTCGAAGAGTGCCTAGGCCGGGTGGGAGATGTGATCTCCCGTTGCTACCCCCGGCCGGCACTCGTTCTCGGGGATTTTAACTCCCACGCAAAATCGTGGGGGTCCCCGAGGACAGACGCGAGGGGTGAGGCGGTGCTCGACTGGGCGGCGGAAAATGAGCTCCGGTTGCTGAACCGGGGCTCTGTTAGCACCTGCGTACGTGCACAGGGGGAGTCGATAGTCGATCTCTCTTTCGCGACTCCCTCAGCGGTGCGTATGGTGCAGAGTTGGAGGGTGATGGAGGAGGCGGAGTCGCTCAGCGACCACAGATACATCCGCCTCGAATTTCACTCCACCACCAACCGCCGCCCGGCGAGTGGCCTGCCACCGCTGAGATGGGCGCTGAAGAGGCTGGATAGGGACGCGCTGATGGCCGCAGCCCTCGCTGTGACCTGGCCGGAGCAACCGGCCGGGCCGGTCGCGGATATCGGGGAGGAAGTGGAGTGGTTCCGGGGCACGATGAAAGCAATATGCGATGTTGCTATGCCCCGGGCCAAATGCCTCCCCAGACGGGCCGCCTATTGGTGGTCGGGCGAAATCGCCGACATCTGGCGTAACTGTAACGTCGCCCGACGCCAGTGGCAAAGAGCCCGTCGGAGAAGGAACCGCGACCCAGCGAGGGAGGAAACGCTGTACGGGTGCTACAGGGTGCTAGTGGTAACCCTGCAGCAGGCCATCAGAGAGGCCAAATCCCGGGCGTGGCAAGAGCTCCTCGGCTCTCTGGAGAAGGATCCGTGGGGGCGCCCTTACAGATGGGCCATGAGTAAACTAAGGCCCAGGGCGCCGCCCGTGACGGAGAGCCTCGATCCCCAGTTCCTGGGGCAGGTGGTGGACACGTTATTCCCTCGTGACGAGGGCGACCACCCCTGCCCCGCGCCGGTCCAAGTCGAATGGACCGACGAAATGGGGGTCACGGAGGAGGAGCTGGCCGGGGCAATCAAACGTATGGCGGCCCGGAACACCGCTCCGGGCCCAGACGGCATCCCCGGCCGAGCCTGGGTATTGGCCCTGCGCGTCCTTGGACCGCGATTGAGGCGCCTCTTCAGCGCCTGTCTGAAGGAGGGGACATTCCCTAGGGAGTGGAAGGTGGGACGACTGGTCCTGCTGAAGAAGGAAGGACGGCCCGCAGAGAGCCCCTCTGCGTACCGGCCCATTGTTTTGCTGGACGAGGTCGGGAAGCTGTTCGAAGCGGTGATAGCTGACCGCCTCGCCCGGCACCTATCCCTGGTGGGCCCTGATCTGGCCGAGTCGCAGTTTGGCTTTAGACAGGGGCGCAGCACCATCGATGCAATTCACTCGCTGCGCTCCTGTTGCGACTCGGCCACGTCCAGGGGCGGGGTGGGGATGGGCGTTTCACTAGACATAGTGAACGCCTTTAACACCCTGCCCCACGGGACGATAATGGGGGCGCTAAACGATCACGAGGCGCCCCCATACCTGACGAGGATCATAGGGCACTACCTATGGGATAGGTACATTATGTATGTGGGCCGGGACGAACGCATATACACGAGGGGCGTCGAGAGGGGTGTACCCCAGGGGTCCCGTTTGGGACCGCCGCTGTGGATCCTGGGGTACAACAAGACTCTGTGGGTCGCCGTCCCGGACGGGGTAAGTGTGCGGTGTTACTGTGACGACACCCACATCTTTGCCACCGACCGGGACTGGAGCAGGACCAGTCGTCTTATGGAGATAGGTGTGGCTGCCGTCGCAGCGACCATCCGGAGGCTGGGGCTTCAGTTAGCACCCCATAAAACCGAGGCGATGTGGCATTACTCGCCTCGGCGTGGGGTCGCGCCACCGCCCCAGTCTTGGATCCGGGTAGGTGACACAAGAGTCCAGGTGGGCAAGGGCTTCAAGTACTTGGGCCTCCACCTGGACAGCCACTGGTGCTTCGAGGATCATTTCGACCGTCTGGCCCCCCGATTGGAAAGGGCAACAAACGCCCTCGGGCAGATATTGCCCAACATCGGGGGGCCTAGCGAGAAGATTCGCCGCCTCTACACGGGGATCGTGCGGAGTATGGCCCTTTATGGGTCGCCGATATGGGCCCAGGCCCTGATGGCGTCCCGTCGCAGTCAAGCTGTGCTGCGGCGGGTAGAGAGGACGATGGCCATCAGGGTCGTGAGGGGGTACCGCACGGTCTCCCACGCGGCGGCGATGGCTCTGGCGGGTGTCGTGCCTTTTAAGCACGAGGCGGAGGCCGGCGCCACGTTGTATTGGCGCTTGCGCGGCCACCGCCAGACGGGCGAGGCACCGCCAGAGCCGACGGTCGAACAGGAGTGGAGGCACCAGGCCCGGCAAAATGCCCTGGACCGGTGGCGCCGCGAGCTCATCCAGAGCGGCGCGGCCGGCCAGCGAGCGGTCGGGGCGGTCCTGCCGGTTATCAACGAATGGCGGGACCGCGGCTTCGGAAGGGTCACCTACCGGACCACGCAGGTACTCACCGGGCACGGCTGCTTCGGTGACTACCTGTGCCGGATAGGTCGCGAGGCGACGCCGATATGCCACCACTGCGGGGCGGAGCGGGACTCCGCGCAGCACACACTGCAACATTGCCCAGTGTTTGCGCGGGCCCGTCACGCCCTGGAGTGCGAGGTAGGCCCTGATCTCTCGCCGGAGGCGGTAGTGAGAGCCATGCTTTCCGGCGAGGATCAGTGGCGGGCGGTGACCTCATTCTGTGAGGAGGTCATCGCCCTTAAGGAGGAAGCGGAGCGGGGCCGGGAGAGAGCTGACCCCGCCCGCAGGAGGACGCGCCGTCGGGGTAGGCCTCCCGACGGCGCCAACAGCAGATGAGGCGGACGGGGCGGTGGGCCGTGAAGCTATTACATACCAGCCCCACCGCCCCCACCGATAGAAGAGGATGGGGGAGCATCGGCTCCCCCGAAGAGGACTAGGGGGAGGCGCCAGCCTTCCCCAGAAGAGGAGGAGACGGGGAGAGGGATTTGCCCTCTCCCCATCAAAGGATATGGCGGCCCCGCAAGCATGGTGCGGGGCCGCCGGGCCGCAGGTGGCCGGGGCTGGGGCCCCGGTCGTCATTGCACGCGGCCCGAGGAGTAGCCGGCGTCGGGTGTGACCCCCGACGTCGGCGGAGTTGGCACGTATGGGGGAGGGTCAAAGGTTAGACCCTCCCCCGAGATGGGGCGCAGTCGCGCCAAGGGCGGGGGGGTCCCGGAGTGTTCGCAAGAGGTCCCGGGGCCCTCCCTGCAGCCCAGTGCAGGTCACCGTGGAGGTTTTAGTGGGTAGAAATCCCACACTACCTCCTGCCCCTCCCCAGGGGGGCGGGAGGTGTCTTCGGAAGATTTCCTCCACGTATAAAAAAAAAAAAAAAAAAAAAAAAAAAGGTTAGGGTTAGGTTAGGTTAGGTTAGGTTAGGGTTAGGGTTAGGGTTGGGTGCAGTGCGGGCTGCCGTACCGAGCGGACGTGTGTCGGGTTCGCTCCGGCAAATATCGGGATAAGTGCGGTAAAGGGGTCTCGTAAAATAATTATTTATAACTAGGTTTGTGTATTTTGTTGTATTGTACATTATAGAATATTGTGAGTGGAAAAAGGACCAACAGAAACATAGTTATTGACATTTAAAGAGCCCTGGAAAATGAAAGTGACAGGTGAAACTATAACACCATAAATAATTACACTGCACTCCACAAGAACGAGTATTAGGTTATAAAATAACATTGGTGAACGTGTACGGAGCATTTTGACAACAATATATAGGAAGGAAGTGGACAATTAACGAAGAAACGGCACAAATTATAACATGACACGAGGGAATCTAAGATGGAGGAACCACGTGCACTGACACGAAACATGGAATACTTCGCATGCACTTGGACACTTTGGAGAGGTACTACACACAGTGGTAACACATCGAGAGCACCCAATATACACGAGGTAATCATCCCAGCACCGGTGAGTGGTTTAAAACTATTATTATCGATGATATTAGAAGTTAAACATCGAGAAAATACACGTGGCAATGGCGGATGCGCGAAAAGATGGCCGGAAACGACTAGCGCGGCTCTCCGAACTATCTTCCCGGGAGATACGCATGCGTGAAGAGCCTCTCGACCAATCAGAACGCCTGAAACAGCTTGCGCCGGCGCAATGGCAAGTCGAGTGAAGAAGAACACCGAAGGACCTACCGTGACTCGGGCCCGAGGCACGGAAATAAATATGAGAAATTGTTTAATATTATTAAAACGGTTTATATGGCTATAAAAAGACACAAAGAGTGTGCCGAGACTGTCTTTTAGTCAATTTACTCCCAGGAAATACAGTTTCCATGGCGATTTTTAGACGTTTTCAGCTACTTCAACATTTTTTGGCACCCTACGGATTTTAATAGGTACTTCGGTGAGCGTTGGTAAGCTAATTCTGACGTCACGTGCGCGGCAGAAGTGCGCGATGCTCGTATACTTACAGCATGTTGACGATAATATGTCGCGGCACGGTAGTGGGCGATATACTGGTCGCGAAAATTTTCTCACCGGAATTCGAAAAATATATTTTCGGGGTCCTGGGTGACCCAGGGGGTCATTTTGACCCATGGGGTCCTGGGGACCCCCAGGGTCTTGAAGACCCCAGGGGGGACCTAGCGACCCCATGACGTCACTATGACGCAGTGCGCAGAAAAGAGTGCGCGATGAATTTCGAAAATCTCGCCATGGGTCGATTTATAACTTTCCATGGGACCTAAAGACCCCAGTGGGTTTCTTGATACCCCTTGACGTCACTGTGACGTAATGCGCGGCGAGGTGTGCGCACTGGATCTCCGTAACTACGGCTGTGAAGTGACTTTTGACTTTCCATGGGGCGCCTGCTACCCCGTGGGGTTGTAGAGAACCCGATGTATACCTCGAGTGTTTAAGGGGCTGGGGTCCTGTAACACCCAGCTGAGATGGTCCACAGCCTGTAAGGGGCTGGGGCGCTGAAGCACCCAACAAGATGGTTCTCGTCGTACAGGGGCTGGGGTTTCTGAGACCCCAAGTGACGAAACACGGTTATTATGCGATAGTGATGGGTTTAAACGAACAAATCAAAGTGCGGATGGAAATATGAGAACCGCGCACGATTTCTGAACAATTCCTGACGAGTTCGCGGATTTCGATTGTTCAAGATACTCCCCATCATTCCCGGCTTGTGAAGTGTTACTAAGGTGGTTTTTTAACGATTTTATGGCAATATAAGCATGTTTTGAGTTTTTTCGTGTGTTGAGGAAATTGTTGACGGATAGGCTTGTTTCCCGGTATAACGCTTAAGATTAATGGACTGGTATCGGACGGTATTAAATTATGACGACTTGGCTTTGTTAACATGGACTTCTCTAATTATAAATTTAATATGGAACACGTTAAAGAAAGCAAAAAGACTTACGGTGCAGGGGGAATCGGACCCCCCAGTACCGGCGCGGCGGGTAGTTTGTGTGTAGGCTCCCCCGCGTCGTTATCTAGCGACTACACAATACGGGTGGTAGACCGCCAGGCCCCCGTAAAGGTAACAGCTACTGGCGAAGCATCTGCATCCAATCAAGGATCAGCGGATGAAAAGCGTGCGTTTGTGAGAAAGCCGCGCGTGAGCAGAACTCCTCCGAGTATCCACAAGGACAGTGTTTTTAAAGCACCAAGAAAAAGGTTGGAGTCGGTCGACCTGACGGGAGACGAGTCGGAAACAGATGGTGATAGCGATGTAAGTAGAAGACTTGCGCGAGGAAGAAAAATAGGAAAACCCCCTCCACAACAAAGAAAGGAGAGTTTAACCCTGGAGGAAAAGGTTGACGCGAGTTTGGCGGTCCTAGAGAGGGTTCTCAACGTGATTAATGATCACAACGCAGTTTTTGACAATCTGATCCTGAAAAAGGGAGGTGATACAGATTGTGCACTCAGGAGCACGTACGTGTCTTTCAAAGACAACATTAGAGAGGTGATGTTGGCGGTGACTGACCTAAGAATGGCCCACACGGACCACACAAGGAGCGGGAAGAACAGTGATACTTACCAGATGAAGACGAAGACAATGATGACGCCAGGAGGAATGAGTGTTGAACAGCCACCTGAAAAAGAAAAAAAGACAATTGCGACGCAAACAGAAAGTGATGGGAGGGGTGATTTCCCCCCTCTTCCGAATAGACAGAAGAGAAAGGAGATCACCCCCCCCACGGATAATCAGGGGAAGAGGACAAGGTTCTTCAACACACAGAGCGAGACACCTAGAGAGAGGAGACCAGTTGATAGGTACAAAGGTAGAGCACAGGATGTAGGAGAAGACTCCGGAGAGGGGGAATGGGCGGAGATTAGAAGGAGAAGGAGGAAAACTAACCTGGAGGACTCTGATAGGAAGGAAACGGTAACACCGAATAGGAACTCTAGGGGGATAAACGCGAACGAGAGAGGGGGCGGTTCTAAGAATATGCCCAGGAGGGCCGTGAAACCGCAGGCGATCGCGGTTAGGTTTGGAAAAGAGACCTCCTTCGCGGAGGTACTCAAAAAAGTTAAGGGTGTAACTGGTAGGGTCCCTGATGGGGTTAGAAATGTTAAGCAGACCAGGGCAGGGAACCTGCTGATAGAGTTTGCACCTGGGTCTGACCTGGATGAACTAAGGAAAAACTTAGATGGTAAGCTGGGAGTGAATGTAGAGGTAGCCAAGCTACAAACAATGATGGATGTAGAGATGAGGGGGATAGATCCCTCGGTAGAGAAAGAGGAGGTCCTGGAAGCCATCAGGGCTGAGCTTGGACACGAGGCCAAAGGTGTGAGGGTCAAAGTTCTCCGCACAGACCCAAGAATGAGCAAAGTAGCGGTTGTTGAGGGACCTGCTGCGGACATGCAACGGATTCTGAGGGCGAACAGGATTATGGTTGGATGGACGGTTATTTCTGCGAGAGAGATACCGAGGCTACTTAGGTGTTATAAATGCCATGGTATTGGCCACATAGCGGGTGGCTGCAAGCTCGTTGTGGGAGATGGCGGATTGTGTAGGAAATGTGGGGCTGTAGGACACCACATGAAAGATTGCTCAAACGAGCCAAAGTGTAGGCTCTGTGTGGAAGACGGTCTCGCCGAGAGTCAGACCGGACATGTTGCGGCCTCTGTAAGGTGTCCGAGATACAAGGAGGCGCTTAAAAATAAAAGGCGACCATAATATAAACATTCTCCAGGTGAATCTTAACCACTGTAGACTGGCGCATGACCTGCTAGCTGTCAGTGCAAGGGAGCAGGAAGCGGACATACTGGTGCTGTCCGAACCGTATTTAACGCCAGATAACTGGTTTACGGACTTAACGGGTAGGGCTTCCATCAGCATCACCACCACAGGTATAGCAAAAAGCAGGAAGTTAACGGTCCTGAGCTGAGATAAGGGCTTTGTCTGCATCAATTACAATGATATATGCATAATGAGCGTATATGCCTCCCCCAACGATAGTAGCCAAGCTTTTGAGGCACAACTAGCGTTGATGGAGATGTTTCTAGCTGGTATTAAGGGGACTTTAACCAAGGTCATAGTCGCAGGTGATTTCAACGCTAAATCGCCACTGTGGGGGTCGAAGAAGTGGTGCAGTAGAGGCAGGACTCTGTACCAGTGGTGTAATGGGCTGGGACTGACCCCCACCATAGCAAAAGGAGGTGTTACTTGTGATAGGGGAGGGGGGTCAGTGGTTGACCTCCTTTTCTGTAGCAACGACGCCATGAAACTCCACGTAACATCGGATGTATTGGACATATACACGGCATCGGACCACAGATATATTGTGCGAAAGTTTGGCAGGGCTAAGACGGATTCCATGAGGGAGAAGGACCCGTTTGACCTAGGAAAACCAAAAATTGATGAAGCTGGACTCCTGGAGGAACTTATCCGGAAATACGGTGACGAGTCCTATGACAAGAGAGCTAAAACGGGCACTACGTTGGAGGTAGACAGGTTTATTGAGGACGTGGATAGACTGGTTAACAAGTATACTTCTTATAGAGGCCCTTACAAGGGTAACAAAACACCTGTATACTGGTGGAATGAGGATACAGCTAGATGCAAAAAAGAGGTAAACAAGGCGAGGAGGAGACACACTAGGTTAAGGGCTAAGGGTAATGAGAGAGATATAGAGGAGGCGTATAAGGTATATAAGAAGGCACAGAAAACAATGAAGCGTGCGGTGGAAAAAGCCAAAAAAACTAGTTGGAAAAATATGCTAACGGATATTGACAAGGATATATGGGGGAAACCGTACAAGGTGGTCACATGGAAACTGAAGGGAAAGGGTAGTAAGCCAGATATACTGAGTGCCGAAGAAGTAGGGTCAGTGGTAAAGAAATTATTTATCCTGTCCCCTCCGAGGCCGGATACACCTGAAAAAAACACTGAAATAGTGGTTAGAACTGTTGAAAATGAAGATGAAGTTATATACTTACCTGATGAACGCGGATGTACTGTAGCACCTGAAAAAGAAAATAACAATGATAAGAATGGAGAGAGAAGAGGTACGGGATACTTACCTGGGGGACTGAGAGAGATACCTGAAAGAGAAACAGAAAGTAGAGAGAGAGAAATTAATGTGGAAGAAGAACTGCCAGATGTACCTGTACCTGTACCTGTCACGCTTGAGCACCGAAGAGTGGGAGGGATTACCCCCGAAGAGATTACCTTAGTGGTTAGATGTCTACCAGTTAACAAAGCGCCTGGGCCTGATAGGATGCCTACGTCAATAGCAAAAAAATTCAGCCTGAGAGCGGCTAGGTGGCTAGCGTATATTTATAACACCTGTTATGCTAGAGGATATTGGCCAAGGTCGTGGAAGACCGGACGTTTGGTCCTATTACCTAAAGGGAAGGCGACAAGAGCAGATGAGAGGGCATATAGGCCCCTCTCGGTAATCTCCTGCCTGGCGAAAATACTGGAAAAACTTGTTAAGACGCGTATCTTAAGAGAATTAGAAAATAATGACTTGGCCGATAATCAATATGGCTTTAGGAAAGGTCGCTCAACGCTCGACGCAATGGACAAAGTGGATGGCATCTGGCAAAAGGCCCGCAAAGATGGAAGGCACTGCCTCCTGATCCTGTTGGATGTAAAAAATGCATTTAACACGATCAGGTGGGACAGTGTCATTAGGTGCTTAGAGGAAAGAGGATTTGCACCAGAGCTTGTTAACCTGATAAGAAGCTACCTGGATGAAAGGTGGATAGTCTATGATTCGGCGGAGGGGGAACTCAATTTCCAGGTGTTTGGGGGGGTTCCACAGGGCTCCGTCATCGGCCCAATTCTGTGGAACTTGGTATACGACGGCTTACTGAGGGTGAGACTGCGCATAGATGTGCACCTGGTGGCGTATGCGGATGACATTGGTATTGTCATCGTTGATGTCGATTTGGCTAGAATGGTGCATGTAGCACAGGAGACCATCAAAGACCTGGGGGTATGGTACAAGAGTGAGGGGCTGAGTCTGGCGCACCATAAGACGGAAGCCATTTTGTTGACGGGAAGGAAGGTAGTGGGTGGCCTTAGCGTGATATGTGGGGATGCGGAGATCAGAACTGCACGTACGGCACGGTATCTGGGCCTTATACTGGGCATGAACCATGGTTTTAAGAGTCATATTGAAACCGCCTGTAGCAGGGCTCTTAAATATGCAGGTGTGTTGGCTCACCTGATGCCCAACCTTGGTGGTGCAGGAAACCTGGCCCGGAGGCTGTTCTATAGAGTAGTAGAGTCGGTGATACTCTACGCGGCCCCGCTATGGGTTGGGGGGCTGGAGTTTAGAACAAATTGCAACTTGTTGTATAGCACACAGCGTACCGCGCTGCTAAGGGTAGCGCAAGCCTATAGAACAACATCATGGGATGCACTCTGTGTAATAACAGGACAGATACCCATCGACCTGCTGGTGAAGGAAAGAGCACGCATTTACGAGAAAAGGAAGGAAAATAGGGAACTCAGTATTGAGGAGATCGTCAGGATCAAGAAAGAAGAGAGGGAGGTGACAATGGATACCTGGGAGAGCAGATGGACAGCGTCGACGAAGGGTAGGTGGACCTTCCAACTGATTCCCAACATAAGGGAGTGGGTTACATGGGGACCAAAGGTTCTGAGCTACCATGTGACCCAAGTTTTAACGGGTCATGGGTGTTTTGGGTCGTATCTATTGAGGATTGGCAAACAAGAAAACGCATGCTGTTGGTTCTGTGAGGGACACGAAGATAATCCAGAACATTTTCTACTCCATTGTAGTCGCTGGAGGGAAAAAAGAGCAACAATGAATGCCACCATAGGTGAAAATCTAGGTGTTGGAAACTTCATCAGGCTATTTGGTGACAGCAGAAGTAGAGAACAGATAATCATGTTTGCAACCAGCTGTATGAGAGAGAAAGAGAAATATGAGAGGGATAGAGAAAAAGAGAGGAGAGCGCAAGGCAATCCCAATGATATGCCCACCCAAGTAATAGATATTACATAAACGAGGAGATTCTAGTCAGAGCGCCCTATACACGCCTATTTTATGTTACTGAGTGCTTGTTTATAAGTATTTACGTATTTTACTTATTTATTTAATAGTAATTATTGCTATGCAATCCGATTTTTATGAGATTTTTATTGGACAGACGCAACTATGTGCAGTATTTTTATTTTAGTTTAAATCTGACAAAGGGCACTTTAGCTCGACTATCGTTTTACCCCTGGAGTATGGTCATGCATACTTTTATAAGCTGACGAATTTTAAATAGGCGTCTGCATCGCCTCCAGCATCTGTTGACGCCCACTGGGCGTGTCCCGATGGAACAGGGCGTGGCCCATCGGATGGAGCAAGAGATACAGAAGAAGTGCCGAGAGAAGTATAAGCTGCTCCAAAGGTTTAGTGCACCATTTGACCCCCCCCCCCTCGAAGTAATGCTATAGATCACTAGATCGCGGCTTTTCCGGGGGTTGGCAGGGAGGAGGCCGGAAACATGAAGGAGAAATCGAGGTGGGTTTTTTAGTGGGTATACCAGTGTCTGGGAGTCCCACAGTACCGGGCATCTAACACCGTAGCCCGGTCTGCATAAATGCATTTTTCCCACCTCGTTAAAACAAAAAAAAAAAAAAAAAAAAAAGGGTTAGGGTTAGGGTTAGGTTAGGGTTAGGTTAGGTCAGGTTAGGGTTAGGGTTAGGGTTAGGGTTAGGGTTAGGGTTAGGGTTAGGGTTAGGGTTAGGTTAGGGTAAATACCCTACTTCTTTGCTTATTTATTTATTTATCTGTTATTCTTTATTTTATTCTTTTACTATATAATGGTGTGGTGTCTAATTGAACCACGCACCTTATATTTGATTTGTTTTTATTTGTCATTATATTTATTATTTACTATCTTTATACATCAGTCGGTTATGAATTTTTACCTTCTATTTGCATTTGCATGGACATAATCACCTACAATTTATAATCTATAATTTATAAAGTAGTGGGGATGGAGTCAATAATGTTTACGGTCATATTTAATTAGAATATAACTCACTTGTTGTATTTATCTTATTTTCTTTTACATTATTTTGCATTATATTACATTATGTCAGCTATGTCTGTTAAGCGTTACACACTTTCATTTTCTGTAGTTCCTCAGTTTGTGAATATCTTCAGCTGTTCCTCTCGCATTCAGTATTCATTCATTCATTTATTATTCATTTTTCATTTTGATGTTGTTTGATTATAGTTATACATTGATTTGAACTGATTTATTTTGATTTATTTTCTGATTCATATCTCCTTTCCGCCAGTTGCTTGTTGCCTTGCTGCCTTGACTTTATTCTGGTTTTATTTATTTTGTTAACTAATATTATTTGACTGGGTGTTGTTTGAATGGTTCCATGGGTTTTCCTGACTATATGCGTTTTATATTGATATTGCTTTGGTTTAGGGTCTTATTTTATTTATTTATTCGGCCTCTCATTCCTTGGCGGTTGTTTTCCTTTATCTTGATTGCCTTTTGTATAATTTGTTTCTTTGCGATGTTATCATGCAGTAACGCAGTGCGTCCTGCAATCTGCGCAATCTGCGGGACTTATTCGGGCTGATTCTATGATTTATTATTTTTATTATTTTTCTAATTATTTTATTGACTTATATCGTGTCAGGCTACTTTATGCGTTTTAACTATAATTATATTCTATCTTATTATTTTATCACAAACTTATATGATGTTTTATATAGGTAATGTATTTATAATCATAATATTGACTTATTTCTTTATATATTAATTAATTAATGCCTGATGTTGGCCCGTTTGAAGTTTATCTCTGATTCCATTGATTTAGCATAATTATCTTTTCGATTATAGTATTGTATACCAGACTTATCTTTGATGGTAAGTCTGATGGTAAGTACGGCTTCCCAGGATTGCGCGGCAGCACGATGGACGGTTCTGCAGTCGGTAACTGTGTAACTGGTAATTGGCGCGTGGTAGGTGACTACTACGCGGCAGATAATTTGCCTGTGGATAGCCGTTATGGAGTGAGCGGCCGAGTATCATTGTCTGGTAAACGGAATATTTGTTGCTGGTAATATCCTTGGTACTGCGGTTGATTACCAACTAGGCATAGCTTGCGGCTTATGGTCATCTTTTGTAGGTACATTATCTTTGGTTTTGGTCATTTTGATTCATTTTGATTTGTTCAAACTGTTTTGTTTATGCATTTTCGCTTTTCGCTTATGAGCACTTATATATTCTCTATAATTACTTAATTACTTAATTTGATGGTTTGATGGATAATTGACGATTGATAACCATTATGGAGTGAACTAGGGAATTTTATGAACACTAGGTTCTATCTCTATATGTTTTATACTTTATGGTCTCGCTCTCGCTCTTTTACTCGGCCCGGTTTCAGTCTTAGGTAACATAGTTTTCCGTGACGCGTGTTTACTCTTCTCTTCTCCGGGCATTGTGCAAATTTGTGCATTATTTACTCGTCTGTGATCTGTGATGTGAAGTGATAACTAAATTAACTATTTAATTCTTCTATTTAAGTATAAATCAAAATTTAATTGGTGCGAAGGTGATTGTGGTGAAATGCGCGCTCCACCGCGATGCATTGTGTTCCATTGCAGTGTATGTGTTTCAAAGTGGTGCTATTTACTCCGTTCTGTGTAAATTATAATATATTATATTATATTATTTATTTTTATATTATAGTCATATTTATATTCATGTTTATTACATTCAATTACCTTCTATCTCCGTTCAATTCAATCTATGTATTGAATAAAGTATTGAATATGTTATATTACTATATTATTATCTCAGATTTTGGATTATATTCAGTCATTTCAGTTATTTCAGTTACATTAGGTTATACTTAGGCAGTATTTTGCGCTACACTGTAAACTGTACTGTATTGTATTATATAACTCCCTATCTCCTATTCTTTATATTACTATAATTGAGTGAATAAACAAATGGGGTGATTAGCGGTGACATATGGTATATTGAATAAATTAGGTTAAATTAATTAAATGACTTTATAAGTGCTTGTTTTATTTTATTTCACCGTACCTGCCGTATTTACATATTTACATTATTATGTGATGACATATGTCTATATGCCTTAGTGTAGTTTAATTGGCCTTATTGCATGCTGAACATAATGGATTCAATGGAATTCACTAGAATCTATTAGAATTTGGTAGAGTTTGGTTTATATGGATTTGTTGTTTGAATGCATATATTATGTACGTTTCATTGTGCTGCGTTACCTTCATATATATTTTAAGGACAGTTTGATCCTGCGTTTTCTGTTGCATTGTGTTATGAGATGACTTAGGTGTCACTATTATGCTGTGTCTTGACTATATTAATCCATATACAAATTATATATTACAAATTTACATCTACTTAGTTCGGCTTTGACAATACTGTATGTATAATTTTGCACTTTCTTCTACCCATTTTGATATGGCTCAGTTGTTAATAAAGTAAGTGAACGCAGCAATGTTTGTTTATACTTTGATAAGAATTGTTATTGCTCAAGGCGCCCTAATGGAATACTCCTTTTTCCTTTTGACACTTTTGTTTGATTATCGGTTTACTTCATTGCTTATTTATTTAGTTATTACTCAATGCAGCAGAGCTCAACGCAGTGTTGCGTGGTTAATTTAGTTTGGGTGTTGATTGTGTGTGCTAACATTTACTATTATACTTCCCTAACTAACTTTTCTTTCTTTTCTACTCTTTCTGCTACAGCTGCCTGTTTTACCACTCTTGCCAACAGCAATTTTTACTTCTACATTATCTTACTCATGCGATAGGATTGGAGTCTGAGTCTGTTTCTTACACTTTCGTTCTACACCTGGGTAGGGAACGGCTACTCTATGTGCCTGTTTTCTTCATGGGTATTCTGCATGCCTCCTTTACTTGCTTGGGTTGCTCGGACTTCGATGCTATAATGTTTGGGAGCGGTGTGTGTGTGTCTGGAGTACGTATGGGACAAGTCATCGAGGGTCGCAGCGTACCAAGACATGGCGCGGTCAACCGGGGAAAGGATTTCCCGGTTCCTGACCGTGGTCGAAGAACAAGCCCTGTGCTCACATATATGCCAGGCGGAACACATGGCGCGATCACCCGATGAGTGGGAAAGTCCTCCGGTTCCTGATCGTGACCGAAGAGAAAGTCCTGGCCTCGCTAAAGGCAGGCAGGTGAAGTAGGGGCGCGATCACCCGTTGAGCAGGAGCTCCGGTTCCTGGTCGTGGCCGAAAAAGAAGCCCTGTCTTCGCATTGCAAGCAGGTGAAGTAGGGGCGCGATCACCCGATGAGTGGGAAAGTCCTCCGGTTCCTGATCGTTGCCGAAGAGAAAGTTTCCTGGCCTCGCTAATGGCAGGCAGGTGAAGTAGGGGCGCGATCACCCGTTGAGCAGGAGCTCCGGTTCCTGGTCGTGGCCGAAGAGAAAGCTTCCTGACCTCGCTTATGGCAGGCTGGTGAAGACACGGCCCGATCACCCGATGAGTGGGAAAGTCCTCCGGTGCCGATCGTGGTTGAAGAAAAATGGCCTGTCCTCGTGGAAGGTCAGGTGGGCGTGATGACTTCAAGGATAAGCCACATCATCATTATCAACCTACCATGGTGGACGAAGATTGGTCGGTCACCCGCGTGATATGATATCCCGGTCCTGATTGCGACTGAAGAAGAAGCCCTGTCCTGGGTAGTGCCAGGCAGGTGAAATTTGGCGCGACCACCCGTTGAGTGGGAAAGTCCTCCGGTTCCTGGTCGTGGCCGAAGAGGAAGCTCCTGACCTCGCTAATGGCAGGCAGGTGAAGTAGGGGCGCGATCACCCGATGAGTGGGAAAGTCCTCCGGTTCCTGATCGTGGCCGAAGAGAAAGTTTCCTGGCCTCGCTAATGGCAGGCAGGTGAAGTAGGGGCGCGATCACCCGTTGAGCAGGAGCTCCGGTTCCTGGTCGTGGCCGAAGAAAAATCCTGCGCATAAACCGTGCAGGTTAAAATATCCTACCGCTTGATCGGAGGTGTTACGGCGTGGCTCCTCAATCCCCTGTGGTGCCTAGCGCATAGCGGATTGAGGGTAGACGAAAGCGAACATGAAAGCTTGGGAGCTAAAGCGCCGTCGCGGCTATCGCCGGTACAACTGGGATATCCTCAACGGATGAAAGGGTACCGGCGGCCTACGTCAGGGGAGAGGTTTTTAGTGGGTAGTATATCAGGCCGCGGATGCCCCTTCTGGGCGCCGCAGGGTCGCCCCTTCCGGGCTGTGACCGTTATCATTTGTGCCCACCCTTTAGGGCTGGGCTATCAGGTTGCCCCTTCTGGGTTGCCTCTTTGGGTTTGCCCTCACCAACGGGAGCCAGGCCCCCCTTCAGGGGATATGAGTCCCACACTGCCCGGGCCCCCTCTAGCCGAATAGTGCGACAAGGGGATAACCTGCGCGTGCGTAAAAGCATTTTCCTCTTCTATCAAAACAAAAAAAAAAAAAAAAAAAAAAAAGGGTTAGGTTAGGGTTAGGGTTAGGGTTAGGTTAGGTTAGGGTTAGGTTAGGGTTAGGTTAGGGTTAGGGTTAGGGTTAGGGTTAGGTTAGGGTTAGGTTAGGGTTAGGGTTAGGGTTAGGGTGAGTGGTCTTCTCGCCGGTTCGCGCGCAACGACGCCATTATCGAGCATCGATTCATCAAGCTCGGACTCGTGTTCACTGGATTGTTGAATATAGTTAGTTTAAATGCAGTTCAGACGAAAATATGGACCATCGAACGGTCGGTGAAACGCTCAAGATCCGCAGCAACAGTGCAAGCGACCGGATCAATTACAGGATTAATTCATTGTACACGCGAGCCGCCAACCACACGTCGATCACCCACATGTTCACGGCCACCATCAAAAGTAGCGGGCTGAATTTATATAATTAACGGCGCTTATTTGCTCGCTGCTAGCACTCCTGTAAATTCTCTATTCAATTTGTATATACCTTTGTCGAAATAAGATGCTATATTTATTCAATATATTTTATATTCCATGACTAAGCCTACTGTTATGGCTACCCGTTTCGTTTCCGACCGGTGTTATTTATTACCTATAAATATGTTATTTGTGCAATTATAGTGCGGTTGGAAGTATTCCAAGTCTCCGATCCACTATTTATATGTAAGTTTGATTGCTTGGTGTAATATTTTTACTTGTTTTATCTTATTTCCTTTGAGTGTCCTAACCCTAACCATAACCCTAACCCTTTCCTCTAACCCCAGCATGCTAGGAGTACGTGTCCTAGCATGCTGGGGTTGGGGAAGGGGGTTAGTGTTAGAGTTAGGACACGTACCCTAACTCTAACCCCCTTCCCCTCACCCTAACCCCATTCGCTTAACCCCGCTAACCCTAACCCCTTCGCCTAACCCCAACCCTAGCATGCTAGGTGTGTATGTGCCCTAGCATGTTAGAGTTAGGACACGTACCCTAACTGTAACCCCCTTCCCCTCATCCTAACTCCCTTCGCCTAACCCCCCTAACCCTATCGCCTTCGCCTAACCCTAACCCTAGCATGCTAGGTGAGTATGTGCCCTAGCATGTTAGGGTTAAGACACGTACCCTAACTCTAACCCCCTTCCCCTCACCCTAACCCCCCCTTCGTCTAACCCTCCTAACCCTATCGCCTTCGCCAAATCCTAACCCTAGCATGCTAGGTGTGTATGTGCCCTAGCATGTAGGGTGAGGACACGCACCCTAACTCTAGCGCCCTTCCCCTCACCCTTACCCCCCCTCCGCCTAACCCCCCCTAACCCTAACGCCTTCGCCTAATCCTAACCCTGGCATGCTGGGTGTGTATGTGCCTTAGCATGTTAGGGTTAGGACACGTAGCCTAACTGTAACCCCCTTTCCCTCACCGTAGCCCCATTCGCTTAACCCCGCTAACCGTAACCCCTTCGCCTAGCCCCAACCCTAGCATGGTAGGTGCGTAGGTGCCGTAGCATGTGGGGTTGGGGTTGGGGTTAGGGTTGGGTTAGGGTTAGGGTTAGGTTAGGGTTAGGGTTAGGGTTAGGGTGATTCCCGCTCGACGCGTCGAGGAGAGCGGACGTGTTTCGTGGTCGCTCCGTGGTTAGTTTCGCAACGCGGTGAAAAGCGGCTTATTTATTCGCGTTTTTTGTTAAATAGTGTTTATTAAGTGTTCGGGAGTGCTATTGTTGTGTTTTGTGATTAAATAATGTGTTAATTTATTGTTAAATAACGAAAATGTGATGTGCGTGTTACGCGGCATTTCCACGTGTGTTCCCGGTATTCGTGGCGTTAATTATGAACATTAGACATTATTTACGGATAATTTTGATTAATCGGGAACGTTTCGCATTAAAATTCCGCGTTTTTTGTGACTTTTTTCGACTAAATTAATGAAGACAACGCATGCAAGATCAGACAGGATTGACAGGTTTTCAAGATGGCTGCTGTGGTTGGACAAGGATAGTCAACCTGCACGCGCGACCCGGGCCTTGGATAGAAGAGGACAGACGATGGGAAATTAGGTCAACGGTTTGGTGACGTATTATTTTTATTCCTTTATTCTGATTTTATTTTGTTTTCCGTTAATTGCGTCGATTTATTAAGTGATTTGTGTAAAAGTGCATCGATATTTTTTCAATATTTTTCGATATTCCATCGTTATGTGTGTATTATTATATTAATGTATATTAATTTACTTTATTTTACTATCTGGTTGCATGCGTTTGACTGGCGCGTTATTCCGCTGTATTATTTATTTAATTATTTATTATTTATTAACACATTCGATTAATCGATTCGATTATTCGATTAGCCGGTGTTGCATATTTATTCGTCGTATTTATTCGTCGCATTTTATTATTTCCACTATTTTCCATTGTCATTTTAACGCGTTTATCAATTTACATAATTTATCTTCATTTATCTTCATTTCAATTTTATTTTACATGTTTCGCTTCATTATTTCATTGTTTCATTGTCTACAGTGTTCTATACTTTATTTTACCTTTCCTTTGCCGTTTATACTTATATATTTTATTTATATTTCACATTATTTTGTGCTACTTTGCGTTTGTTTCATTTATTTTATATTATTTTATTTATTATGGTACAGTGGGGTAGTGTGCCTTGATAATTTATGCAACTTGCGTTATATTCATTATTTGTTTTATTTATTTTATTACCGTAATTTCATTCTATCTCATTGTTGTCTTTTATTTATTTAATTATTCGCAACGGTATAATTGTGTGATTAATAAACCTGCGCAATTTACGTCCCTTTGCGTGATTTAATTGTTCAATTTATTTATCGTCTTATCGTATTTGCCGTTCTATTTGGTTCTATATATATTAATATCAGTGGTTAATATCGCTGTTTGGTGTGTTAATGGTTTACGCGGTTTACATTGCTGTCTCGTCTTATTTATTTCATTACCCATCGTATTCTATTTTATTTATTTTATTTACCATCTACATTCATATTTCATATCTCATGGTTCATATTATTTCATGTCATTCGCGTCATTACGGGTATTGCATTTATTTATTTCCTTTATTTTGTGATTCAATACGTAGTCCGCTTGTCATCCGGTTGTTCGGCTTATTGTTTAGTTTATTTATTTTATTTTATTATATTTGTCATTTTCATCGATTCATATCCGTGGTACAACGTACTTAACGTGTTTATTGGTTACGTGGTTACGTGATTTACTTTTCTTGTTCTTTCGATTTTGATTTTCGATTATCTCATTCATAGTATTCATCGTATTTATTCCTTTATTTCTTTCTTATATCGTGGCTTACATATTTCATTTTGGTCTTTCCACGACGATGCAGCAGTGACATGTGCTGAAATAAATTGAATTGATTAATAAATAAATAAATTGGACAATCCGGGTTGTGTTTTTAATTGTTCCTCTTGTTCCAGTTCCAGTTTTGTTTTAGTTTATTTCAGGTTTAGTGTGTTTGTTTTAATGATGTGGTGCGATGAGGGATTGCTTATGTGCTTCTGGTGTAAATAGTTTTGTGTAGTTTATTTGTTGCGTGATGGGTGCTCATTTACTTTCCTTTCCTTTACTTACTTACTTATAATATTGTATTACATTCACGCTTTCTTGCTTTCATTCACGCCTTCTTTCACTCACGTTACCTTCCTTGCCTTCTTTATTTTTCTAAATCTTGCATTTACTTAATCTTCCCATTCATTCAGTCATTATTCATTAACTCATTCATTCATTCTGATCAATTAAAGTTAAATTAATGGATATGATATGATTTATTTTACTTTAGTTTTTATTTCTATGATGATGAGTGGTTTTGTCCATTCAAATGCTTTGATGGTGCAGGGTTTGTTATAATCTTATCATTTAAGTATCCTTATTTACTTATTTACTTATTTATTTATTTATTGTTAGTCTATACAATGGTATGGTGTTTATCGAACTACGCAGTTTACATTTGATTTGATTTGCTTTCTTGGTCACTTTAGTTACTTTATTTTGATACGTCATTCAATAACCAGCTCTATTTGCATTTGCATTGACATAACCATTTATCATTTACCATTTACCATTTATAATTTAGTTTATAACCTACTTTGGTGAGGAAATAGAGTGTCGTAGCTAATAATCTTTACGGTTATATTTCATTGAGTTCACTTCTTGTATGTTGTATTCTATTTTAGTATATTTCACTTTGTTTTACATTATATTACATTACATTATTTACATTATGTTGATTACAGCCTTCACTTTATATTTTATGCCTTATTATCTATCTTGTTATTTACCTCATCCTTCTTTATTATCTTTAATTGATTATTTCACTGTTCAGTCATTCATTCTTTCATTCTCTCATTGTTCATTCGTGTTGACACATTCCTGCCTTTTGCTCTCACTCACGCCTTCTTACCTTCTTTATTTTCTTTATTTTCATTATCTTCTTTATCTACCTTCTTTATTTTCCTTAATCTTTAATTTCCTTAATCGTTCCATCCATTCATTCATTATTCATTATTCATTATTCATTCACTCATTCATTCTGATCAATTAAAGTTAATGGATATGATTTATACTACTTTATTTTACTTTATTTTAATTAAGTTTTGCTTTCTACAATGATAAGTGGTTTTGTCCATCCAAATGCTTTGATTGTGCGTGAATTTTATTATAATCTTATCATTCAAGTACTCTTATTTATTATTTACTTATTTATTTATTCTATTATTTTATTTTATTTCATTTTATTCTTCTTTCAGTTTATACACTGGTATAGTGTGTATTGAACTACGTACTTTACATTTGATTTCATTGTTGCTTTAGCTATTTTATTTTGATACATCATCCAATAATCAGTTCTATTTGCATTTGCATTGACATAATCATTTACCATTTATAATTTAGTTTATAATCTACTTTGGTGAGGAAGTAGAGTGTTGTAGCTAATAATCTTTACGGTTATATTTCATTGAATTCACTTCTTGTATTTTGTATTTTGTATTCAGTTTATTATTGCATTCTGTTTTACATTATATTGCATTACTTATATTACAGTGCATTACATTACATTATTTACATCAGGTTGGTTACGGCCTTCACTTTTACTTTATGCTTATTATTTATTATTTACCTCATTATGTACCTCATTCTTCTTTAACATCTTTAATTGATTATTTCACTGTTCAGTCGTTCATTTTTGCATTCTCTCATTGTTTATTCATTGACACATTCCTGCTTTCTTGCTTTCACTTACGCCTTCTTACCTTCTTTATTTTCCTTAATCTTTAATTTCCTTAATCGTTCCATCCATTCATTCATTATTCATTATTCATTATTCATTCACTCATTCACTCATTCATTCTGATCAATTAAAGTTAATGGATATGATTTATACTACTTTATTTTAATTAAGTTTTGCTTTCTCTACAATGATAAGTGGTTTTGTCCATCCAAATGCTTTGATTGTGCGTGAATTTTATTATAATCTTATCATTCAAGTACTCTTATTTATTATATACTTATTTATTTATTCTATTTTATTTTATTTTATTTTATTTTATTTCATTTTATTCTTATTTCAGTTTATACACTGGTATAGTGTGTATTGAACTACGTACTTTACATTTGATTTCATTGTTGCTTTAGCTATTTTATTTTGATATATCATCCAATAATCAGTTCTATTTGCATTTGCATTGACATAATCATTTACCATTTATAATGTAGTTTATAACCTACTTTGGTGAGGAAATAGAGTGTTGTAGCTAATAATCTTTACGGTTATATTTCATTGAGTTCACTTCTGGTATTTTGTATTCTATTTTAGTATATTTCATTTTGTTTTACATTATATTACATTACATTAAATGACATTATTTACATTATGTTTGTACAGCCTTCACTTTATATTTTATGCCTTATTATTTATCTTGTTATTTACCTCATTCTTCTTTATTATCTTTAATTGATTATTTCACTGTTCAGTCATTCATTCTTTCATTCTCTCATTGTTTATTCGTTCTGACACATCCATGCTTTTTGCTCTCACTCACGCCTTCTTACCTTCTTTATTTCCTTAATCGTTCCATTCACTCATTCATTATTCATTCACTCACTCATTCTGATCAATTGAGGTTAATGGATATGATTGATTTATTTTACCTTATTTTACTTATTTTAATTAAGTTTTGCTATCTCTACTATGATAAGTGGTTTTGTCCATCCAAATGCTTTGATTGTGCGTGAATTTTATTATAATCTTATCATTCATCTACTCTTATTTATTATTTGCTTATTTATTTATTCTATTTTATTTCATTTTATTCTTATTTCAGTTCATACACTGGTACAGTGTTTATTGAACTACGTACCTTATATTTCATTTCATCTATTTGTTGCTTTAGCTACTCTATTTTGATATGTCATTCATTAATTAGTTGTATTTGCAGTTGTATTGACATGACCATTTATCATCTACCATTTACCAGTTACAGTCTAACTTATAATCTACTCTGGTAAAGAAATAGAGTATTGTAGTTAATAATCTTTACAGTTATATCTATTGAATTCACTTCTTGTATTTTGTATTTTGTATTCAGTTTATTATTGCATTCTGTTTTGCATTATATTGCATTACTTATATTACAGTGCATTACATTACATTATTTACATTAGGTTGGTTACGGCCTTCACTTTTACTTTATGCTTATTATTTATTATTTACCTCATTATTTACCTCATTCTTCTTAATATCTTTAATTGATTATTTCATTGTTCAGTCGTTCATTTCATGCTGTCATTGTTCATTCATTCTGAATTAAATTGAATCAAGGTAACTGTTAAGATTTAGTTTATTTTGACTCACGATGGTACAAAGTTCTGTAAATGGCATTAATATTAATATAATTATGGTTTGTTTGCATACAATTATTCTATATATATTTTCTATATTTTAATTTATTTGTGCCACGTATCACTGTCTACCATCATTTATTTTATTTTATTTCTTGTCACCTCTATCCTTGGACATTCCTTGGACATTTTGACATTTTGATATTCTTCTCTGGTATTCTTTAATTCAATTTATTCAAGCCGTTTCTCTTCGATAATAGTATAGCTCTTTGATGACGGTGTGCTGTTCCTGTAGGAATTAATATTCATGTCATTAACTTGTGCTACTCTTGTTTAAATTTATTATGCGTTATTATATTCATTACCTTGTTTGTTTCTTTTCTCTTCTTTTCTTTTATATCTCCTTTCTGCTAGTTACCTGCTGCCTTGGTTGCTTTGATTCTACTTTGGTTACATTTATTTATTAACTGACTGGGTGTTACATGATTGGTCCTACGTGACTTTCCTGACTCCATGCGTTATCTGACGTTGTGAGATGGCTATATTTGATTTCGATTCTGTTTAGGTTGAATGTTTCATTCGTTTATTTATTCAGCCTTTCGTTCTGTGGTGGTTTCTTTGTTTCGTTGTTCTGCGTAGTTTGTTTCCTGCGGCGCGATAGGCAGTAACATGATGCGTCCTGCAATCTGCGGATCTTATTCGGGTTGATTTCATTTCGTTCATTTCATTCTATCTTCATCATTGTTTATACTTAACATTTACTTCATCCTACACTATTGCAAACGTATGATTTATATATTTATAAATAATAAATGATAGCCGTGGTATTGTTTTATTAATTGATTTATTCTTGATTTTAATCCGTCTGGGGTTCTATTTGTTGCCCGTTTGCTTTTATAATTACCTTTCCCGTGAGTCGTGGTAATGTTTTATTAATTGATTTATTCATGATTTTAATCCGTCTGGGGTCTTATTTGTCCGTTTATAATTACCTTTCCGTGAATAGTATTGGATATCGGACTTATCTTTTATGGTAAGTCTGATGGTAAGTATGGCTTCCTAGGATGGCGCGGTTGCGCGACGGATAGTTTAGCTGTCGGTAACTGAGATGTAGCAGATATCTGGCGCGCGGTGGGTAACTGCTGCGCGGCGGATAGCTGGTCGGTGGATAACCGTTACGGGATGAACGGCCGAGTATTGTATGGTAAATAAGTAGAATGCTTGTGGCCGATAATATTTGGCTGCCGGTGCTGCGGATGGTTACCAACTAAGGATAATTTGTAATTATTATCAACGGATAGTGTTGCGTACTTTACTTTATTTAGTGAGATACCGGAATGTCTTCCGCTATCGTTACCTTCCGTTGCATTCTATTCGTGTTTGGTTTCGTTCACTGTAATTTATTGAAAGTGTTTTATTGATGTATTTAGTCGCGGGCGCTTGTACGTCCCGTGTAATAATCAATTAATTAATTTGATAACTAATTTAATAGACAACAGACATAATGGGACGAACTGAAAATTTTACGAAATTCCTCGAAGGTTACGCATCTATATGGCGTATGGTTTATGGCTTAAGCTTCACGCGGTTTCTTATCTTTGGTTGACATGATCATCGGCGGCACTGGTTTACTCCATCTCCATGTGCCATGTACTCGGTTGTGACATGGAGGAGGATCGTGAATTAATTGAATCGTTAAATTGCTGAGTTCTGATTAGGCCATTAATATTGAATATCGAATATCGGTGCGTGTGAGTTTGTGATTTGTGCGTGTACCCATTGCAATGAGTGGTGACATGTGCTATTGTGCTCCGTTTTCTGATATATTATATATATGTATTTATTTATATTTATTTATATATTTGTATATTTATATTTACATATTCATTATTCTTATACTTATACATATTTTTATACTCATACTTATACCCAATTTGCATATTGCATATTATTTGCAATAAATTCATTTAGTATTGTGTAATATTGTGTAATATTTTGCATCATTATCCTTCTACGGCTAATTAATGAATAAAGTTAATTGACAGTTATATCTGAAACACTTAGTTGCCTTGTCGGGTGCTGAGTGTATTCATTTTATCTTACCGTACCTTCGTACCTTCTACCTTCTTAATATTATGTCTGTTCAGGATAATATAATCTGCCTCATTGCATATCCAACGTAATGGATTTTGTAAATTTATTTGATTTAGCCTCATTGGATGACTGCGTCTATGTGAGATGTATGAATGAGTGTATGGATATGCTTGTTGGTGGAATGTACTTCAATGTATCTTGTTCTATTCTATTTTATTTTGTGTCAGTTACGTTCGTCTATATACTATACTTTACACTTTCTTTACTTTCCTTACTCTCTCTATCTGCCTTTATTTGCCTTAACTTGATTAACTTCTTTAATAGCTCTATTGCTCACTCACTCATTCATTCATTCGCTTATTACCTACAATTATTATTTAGAGTTATTTGGATTTAAGTACGGTTAATTTTCTTGATAGGATAGATGATTTTGTCCATTCAAATGCTTGACAGCGCGTGGCTTCTGTTATAATCACACCATTTGAATTTCATTTCAAATACCCTACTTCTTTGCTTATTTATTTATTTATCTGTTATTCTTTATTTTATTCTTTTACTATGTAATGGTGTGGTGTCTAATTGAACCACGCACCTTATATTTGATTTGTTTTATTTGTCATTATATTTATTATTTACTATCTTTATACATCAGTCAGTTATGAATTTTACCTTCTATTTGCATCTGCATGGACATAATCACTTACAATTTATAATCTATAATTTATAAAGTAGTGGGGATGGAGTCAATAATGTTTACGGTCATATTTAATTAGAATATAACTCACTTGTTGAATTTGTCTTATTTTCTTTTACATTATTTTGCATTATACTACATTATGTCAGCTATGTCTGTTAAGCGTTACACACTTTCATTTGCTGTAGTTCCTCAGTTTGTGAATATCTTCAGCTTTTCCTCTCGCATTCAGTATTCATTCATTCATTTATTATTCATTATTCATTTTGATGTTGCCTGATTATAGTTATACATTGATTTGATCTGACTTATTTTGATTTATTTTCTGACTCATATTTCCTTTCCGCCAGTTGCTTGTTGTCTTGCTGCCTTGACTTTATTCTGGTTTTATTTATTCTGTTAACTAATATTATTTGACTGGGTGTTGTCTGAATGGTTCCATGGGTTTTCCTGACTATATGCGTTTCATATTGATTTTGCTTTGGTTTAGGGTCTTATTTTATTTATTTATTCGGCCTCTCATTCCTTGGCGGTTGTTTTCCTTTATCTTCATTGCCTTTTGTATAATTCGTTCTTTGTGACGTTATCATGCAGTAACGCAGTGCGTCCTGCAATCTGCGCAATCTGCGGGACTTATTCGGGCTGATTTTATGATTTATTATTTTTATTATTTTTCTAATTATTTTATTGACTTATATCGTGTCAGGCTACTTTATGCGTTTTAACTATAATTATATTCTATCTTATTATTTTATCACAAACTTATATGATGTTTTATATAGGTAATGTATTTACAACCATAATATTGACTTATTTCTTTATATAATAATTAATTAATGCCTGATGTTGGCCCGTTTGAAGTTTATCTCTGATCCCATTGATTTAGCATAATTATCTTTTCAATTATAGTATTGTATACCAGACTTATCTTTGATGGTAAGTCTGATGGTAAGTACGGTTTCCCAGCATTGCGCGGCAGCACGATGGACGGTTCTGCAGTCGGTAACTGTGTAACTGGTAACTGGTAATTGGCGCGTGGTAGGTAACTACTGCGCGGCAGATAATTTGCCTGTGGATAGCCGTTACGGAGTGAGCGGCCGAGTATCACGGAGTGAGCGGCCAAGGTAATATCCTTGGTTCTGCGGTTGATTACCAACTAGGCATAGCTTGCGGCTTATGGCCATCTTTTGTAGGTACATTATCTTTGGTCATTTTGATTCATTTTGATTTGTTTAAACTGTTTTGTTTATGCATTTTCGCTTTTCGCTTATGAGCACTTATATATTCTCTACTATAATTACTTAATTACTTAATTTGATGGTTTGATGGATAATTGACGGTTGATAACCATTATGGAGTGAACTAGGGAATTTTAATTTTATGAACACTAGGTTCTATCTCTATATGTTTTATGTTTTATGCTTTATGGTCTCGTTCTCGCTCTTTTACTCGGCCCGGTTTTCAATCTTAGGTAACATAGTTTTCGGTGACGCGTGTTTACTCTTCTCTTCTCCGGGCATTGTGCAAACTTGTGCATTATTTACTCGTCTGTGATCTGTGATGTGAAGTGATAACTAAATTAATTATTTAATTCTTCTATTTAAGTATAAATCAAAATTTAATTGGTGCGAAGGTGATTGTGGTGAAATGCGCGCTCCACCGCGATGCATTGTGTTCCATTGCAGTGTATGTGTTTCAAAGTGGTGCTATTTACTCCGTTCTGTGTAAATTATAATATATTATATTATATTATTTATTTTATATTATGGTCATATTTATATTCATGTTTATTACATTCAATTACCTTCTATCTCCGTTCAATTCAATCTATGTATTGAATAAAGTATTGAATATGTTATATTACTATATTATTATATCAGATCTTGGATTATATTCAGTTATTTAAGTTATTTCAGTTACATTAGGTTATACTTAGTCAGTATTTTGTGCTACACTGTAAACTGTATTGTATTGTATTATATAACTCCCTATCTTCTATTCCATTATATTATTATAGTCGAGTGAATAAACGAATGAGGTGATTAGCGGTGGATATGGTATATTGAATAAATTAGGTTAAATTAATTAAACGACTTGACAAGTGCTTGTTTTATTTCACCGTACCTGCCGTATTTACATATTTACATTATTATGTGATGACATGTGTCTATATGCCTTAGTGTAGTTTAATTGGCCTTATTGCATGCTGAACATAATGGATTCAATTCACTAGAATCTATTAGAATTTGGTAGAGTTTGGTTTATATGGATTTGTTGTTTGAATGCATATATTATGTACGTTTCATTGTGCTGCGTTACCTTCATATATATTTTAAGGACAGTTTGATCCTGCGTTTCCTGTTGCATTGTGGTATGAGATGACTTAGGTGTCACTACTATGCTGTGTCTTGGTTATATTAATATATATTAATCCATATACAAATTATACATTATAAATTTAAATTTACATTTACTTAGTCCGGCTTTGACTATATTGCACTTTCCTACCCATTTTGATATGGTTCAGCTGTCAATAAGTAAGTGAGAGCAGCAATTTCTTTATACTTTGACAGGAATTGTTGTTCCTCAAGGCGCCCTAATGGAATACTTTGTTTTCCTTCCTTTTAATTGATTACCGGCCTACTTCATTGCTTACTTACTTGGTTGTTACTCAATGCAGCAGAGCTGAACGCAGTGTTGTGTGGTTAATTTGGTTTGGGTGTTGATTATATGCTAATATTTACTATTATACTTCCCTAACTAACTTTCTTTTCTACTCTTTTCTATTCTCTCTGCTACAGCTGCTTGTTTTTTGTTTTACCGCTCTTTTGCCAATGGCAATTTACTTCTACATTATCTTACTCGTGCGATATGATTGGAGTCTGAGCTTGTTTCTTACACTTTCGTTCTTCACCTGGCTAGGCAGTGGCTACTCTATGTGCCTACTGTCTTCATGGGCATCCTGCATGCCTCCTTTCACCTGCTTGGGTTGTTTGAACGTTCAATGCTATGCTTTCTGGGAACGGTGTGTGTGTGGCTGGAGTATGTATGGGACAAGTCATCGAGGGTTGCAGCGTACCAAGATATGGCGCGGTCAGCCGGGTAAAGGACTTCCCGGTTCCTGATCGTGGCCGAAGAAAAAGCTTCCTGACCTCGCTTATGGCAGGCAGGTGAAGACACGGCCCGATCACCCGTTGAGCAGGAGCTCCGGTGCCGATCGTGGTTGAAGAAAAATGGCCTGTCCTCGTGGTAGGACAGGTGGGCGTGATGACTGCTAGGAAAAGCCACATCTTCATTATCAACCTACCATGGTGGACGAAGATTGGGGCGATCAACCGGGAGATACGAAGTCCCGGGTCCTGATCGTGACCGAAGAAAAAGTCCTGTCCTGGCAAGTGCCAGGCAGGCTGAACACACGGCCCGATCACCCGATGAGTGGGAAAGTCCTCCGGTGCCGATCGTGGTTGAAGAAAAATGGCCTGTCCTCGTGGAAGGACAGGTGGGCGTGATGACTGCAAGGAAAAGCCACATCTTCATTATCAACCTACCATGGTGGACGAAGATCGGGGCGATCAACCGGGAGATACGAAGTCCCGGGTCCTGATCGTGACCGAAGAGAAAGTTCCTGGCCTTGCTAATGGCAGGCAGGTGAAGTAGGGGCGCGATCACCCGTTGAGTGGGAATCCTCCGGTTCCTGATCGTGGCCGAAGAGAAAGTTTCCTGGCCTCGCTAATGGCAGGCAGGTGAAGACACGGCCCGATCACCCGATGAGTGGGAAAGTCCTCCGGTGCCGATCGTGGTTGAAGAAAAATGGCCTGTCCTCGTGGAAGGACAGGTGGGCGTGATGACTGCAAGGAAAAGCCACATCTTCATTATCAACCTACCATGGTGGACGAAGATTGGGGCGATCAACCGGGAGATACGAAGTCCCGGGTCCTGATCGTGACCGAAGAGAAAGTTCCTGGCCTTGCTAATGGCAGGCAGGTGAAGTAGGGGCGCGATCACCCGTTGAGTGGGAATCCTCCGGTTCCTGATCGTGGCCGAAGAAAAATCCTGTGCTTTCTTGTACAGGTTGAAACATCCTACCGCTAGATCGGAGGTGTGACGGCGTGGATCCTCAACCCCCCGTGGTTGCCTAGCGCACGGCGGATTGAGGTGAGACGAAAGCGCAAATGTAAGCTAGGGAGCAGAAGCGCCGTTGCGGCTATCGTCGGTACATCTGGGATATCCCCAAAGGATGAAAGGGTACGGACGGCCTACGTTAGGGAAGAGGTTTTTAGTGGGTAGTATATCAGGCCGCGGACGCCCCTTCTGGGCGCCGCTGGGTCGCCCCTTCTGGGCTGTGACCCTTTTCCTTTGTGCTCGCCCTTCAGGGTTGGGCTGTCAGGTTGCCCCTTCTGGGTTGCCTCTTTGGGTTTGCCCCCACCAAATGGGCGCCAGGCCCCCCTTCAGGGGATATGAGTCCCACACTGCCCGGGCCCCCTCTAGCCGAATAGACGAACAGGGGATAACCTGCGCGTGCGTAAATGCATTTTCCTCTTCTGTCAACAAAAAAAAAAAAAAAAAAAAAAAAAAAAAAAAAAGGGTTAGGGTTAGGGTTAGGGTTAGGGTTAGGGTTAGGGTTAGGGTTAGGGTTAGGGTTAGGGTTAGGTTAGGGTTAGGTTAGGGTTAGGGTTAGGGTTAGGGTTAGGGTTAGGGTTAGGTTAGGTTAGGGTTAGGGTGGGACGTGTTTCGTGGTCGCTCCGTGGTTGGTTTCGCAACGCGGTGAAAAGCGGCTTATTTATTCGCGTTTTATTCGCGTTTTTTGTTAAATAGTGTTTATTAAGTGTTCGGGAGTGCTATTGTTGTGTTTTGTGATTAAATAATGTGTTAATTTATTGTTAAATAACGAAAATGTGATGTGCGTGTTACGCGGCATTTCCACGTGTGTTCCCGGTATTCGTGGCGTTAATTATGAACATTAGACATTATTTACGGATAATTTTGATTAATCGGGAACGTTTCGCATTAAAATTCCGCGTTTTTTGTGACTTTTTTCGACTAAATTAATGAAGACAACGCATGCAAGATCAGACAGGATTGACAGGTTTTCAAGATGGCTGCTGTGGTTGGACAAGGATAGTCAACCTGCACGCGCGACCCGGGCCTTGGATAGAAGAGGACAGACGATGGGAAATTAGGTCAACGGTTTGGTGACGTATTATTTTTATTCCTTTATTCTGATTTTATTTTGTTTTCCGTTAATTGCGTCGGTTTATTAAGTGATTTGTGTAAAAGTGCATCGATATTTTTTCAATATTTTTCGATATTCCATCGTTATGTGTGTATTATTATATTAATGTATATTAATTTACTTTATTTTACTATCTGGTTGCATGCGTTTGACTGGCGCGTTATTCCGCTGTATTATTTATTTAATTATTTATTATTTATTAACACATTCGATTAATCGATTCGATTATTCGATTAGCCGGTGTTGCATATTTATTCGTCGTATTTATTCGTCGCATTTTATTATTTCCACTATTTTCCATTGTCATTTTAACGCGTTTATCAATTTACATAATTTATCTTCATTTATCTTCATTTCAATTTTATTTTACATGTTTCGCTTCATTATTTCATTGTTTCATTGTCTACAGTGTTCTATACTTTATTTTACTTTTCCTTTGCCGTTTATACTTATATATTTTATTTATATTTCACATTATTTTGTGCTACTTTGCGTTTGTTTCTTTTATTTTATATTATTTTATTTATTATGGTACAGTGGGGTAGTGTGCCTTGATAATTTATGCAACTTGCGTTATATTCATTATTTGTTTTATTTATTTTATTACCGTAATTTCATTCTATCTCATTGTTGTCTTTTATTTATTTAATTATTCGCAACGGTATAATTGTGTGATTAATAAACCTGCGCAATTTACGTCCCTTTGCGTGATTTAATTGTTCAATTTATTTATCGTCTTATCGTATTTGCCGTTCTATTTGGTTCTATATATATTAATATCAGTGGTTAATATCGCTGTTTGGTGTGTTAATGGTTTACGCGGTTTACATTGCTGTCTCGTCTTATTTATTTCATTACCCATCGTATTCTATTTTATTTATTTTATTTACCATCTACATTCATATTTCATATCTCATGGTTCATATTATTTCATGTCTTTCGCGTCATTACGGGTATTGCATTTATTTATTTCCTTTATTTTGTGATTCAATACGTAGTCCGCTTGTCATCCGGTTGTTCGGCTTATTGTTTAGTTTATTTATTTTATTTTATTATATTTGTCATTTTCATCGATTCATATCCGTGGTACAACGTACTTAACGTGTTTATTGGTTACGTGGTTACGTGATTTACTTTTCTTGTTCTGTCGATTTTGATTTTCGATTATCTCATTCATAGTATTCATCGTATTTATTCCTTTATTTCTTTCTTATATCGTGGCTTACATATTTCATTTTGGTCTTTCCACGACGATGCAGCAGTGACATGTGCTGAAATAAATTGAATTGATTAATAAATAAATAAATTGGACAATCCGGGTTGTGTTTTTAATTGTTCCTCTTGTTCCAGTTCCAGTTTTGTTTTAGTTTATTTCAGGTTTAGTGTGTTTGTTTTAATGATGTGGTGCGATGAGGGATTGCTTATGTGCTTCTGGTGTAAATAGTTTTGTGTAGTTTATTTGTTGCGTGATGGGTGCTCATTTACTTTCCTTTCCTTTACTTACTTATAATATTGTATTACATTCACGCTTTCTTGCTTTCATTCACGCCTTCTTTCACTCACGTTACCTTCCTTGCCTTCTTTATTTTTCTAAATCTTGCATTTACTTAATCTTCCCATTCATTCAGTCATTATTCATTAACTCATTCATTCATTCTGATCAATTAAAGTTAAATTAATGGATGTGATATGATTTATTTTACTTTAGTTTTTATTTCTATGATGATGAGTGGTTTTGTCCATTCAAATGCTTTGATGGTGCAGGGTTTGTTATAATCTTATCATTTAAGTATCCTTATTTACTTATTTACTTATTTATTTATTTATTGTTAGTCTATACAATGGTATGGTGTTTATCGAACTACGCAGTTTACATTTGATTTGATTTGCTTTCTTGGTCACTTTAGTTACTTTATTTTGATACGTCATTCAATAACCAGCTCTATTTGCATTTGCATTGACATAACCATTTATCATTTACCATTTACCATTTATAATTTAGTTTATAACCTACTTTGGTGAGGAAATAGAGTGTCGTAGCTAATAATCTTTACGGTTATATTTCATTGAGTTCACTTCTTGTATGTTGTATTCTATTTTAGTATATTTCACTTTGTTTTACATTATATTACATTACACTTTACATTATGTTGATTACAGCCTTCACTTTATATTTTATGCCTTATTATCTATCTTGTTATTTACCTCATCCTTCTTTATTATCTTTAATTGATTATTTCACTGTTCAGTCATTCATTCTTTCATTCTCTCATTGTTCATTCGTGTTGACACATTCCTGCCTTTTGCTCTCACTCACGCCTTCTTACCTTCTTTATTTTCTTTATTTTCATTATCTTCTTTATCTACCTTCTTTATTTTCCTTAATCTTTAATTTCCTTAATCGTTCCATCCATTCATTCATTATTCATTATTCATTATTCATTCACTCATTCATTCTGATCAATTAAAGTTAATGGATATGATTTATACTACTTTATTTTACTTTATTTTAATTAAGTTTTGCTTTCTACAATGATAAGTGGTTTTGTCCATCCAAATGCTTTGATTGTGCGTGAATTTTATTATAATCTTATCATTCAAGTACTCTTATTTATTATTTACTTATTTATTTATTCTATTATTTTATTTTATTTCATTTTATTCTTCTTTCAGTTTATACACTGGTATAGTGTGTATTGAACTACGTACTTTACATTTGATTTCATTGTTGCTTTAGCTATTTTATTTTGATACATCATCCAATAATCAGTTCTATTTGCATTTGCATTGACATAATCATTTACCATTTATAATTTAGTTTATAATCTACTTTGGTGAGGAAGTAGAGTGTTGTAGCTAATAATCTTTACGGTTATATTTCATTGAATTCACTTCTTGTATTTTGTATTTTGTATTCAGTTTATTATTGCATTCTGTTTTACATTATATTGCATTACTTATATTACAGTGCATTACATTACATTATTTACATCAGGTTGGTTACGGCCTTCACTTTTACTTTATGCTTATTATTTATTATTTACCTCATTATGTACCTCATTCTTCTTTAACATCTTTAATTGATTATTTCACTGTTCAGTCGTTCATTTTTGCATTCTCTCATTGTTTATTCATTGACACATTCCTGCTTTCTTGCTTTCACTTACGCCTTCTTACCTTCTTTATTTTCCTTAATCTTTAATTTCCTTAATCGTTCCATCCATTCATTCATTATTCATTATTCATTATTCATTATTCATTCACTCATTCACTCATTCATTCTGATCAATTAAAGTTAATGGATATGATTTATACTACTTTATTTTAATTAAGTTTTGCTTTCTCTACAATGATAAGTGGTTTTGTCCATCCAAATGCTTTGATTGTGCGTGAATTTTATTATAATCTTATCATTCAAGTACTCTTATTTATTATATACTTATTTATTTATTCTATTTTATTTTATTTTATTTTATTTTATTTCATTTTATTCTTATTTCAGTTTATACACTGGTATAGTGTGTATTGAACTACGTACTTTACATTTGATTTCATTGTTGCTTTAGCTATTTTATTTTGATATATCATCCAATAATCAGTTCTATTTGCATTTGCATTGACATAATCATTTACCATTTATAATTTAGTTTATAACCTACTTTGGTGAGGAAATAGAGTGTTGTAGCTAATAATCTTTACGGTTATATTTCATTGAGTTCACTTCTGGTATTTTGTATTCTATTTTAGTATATTTCATTTTGTTTTACATTATATTACATTACATTAAATGACATTATTTACATTATGTTGGTACAGCCTTCACTTTATATTTTATGCCTTATTATTTATCTTGTTATTTACCTCATTCTTCTTTATTATCTTTAATTGATTATTTCACTGTTCAGTCATTCATTCTTTCATTCTCTCATTGTTTATTCGTTCTGACACATCCATGCTTTTTGCTCTCACTCACGCCTTCTTACCTTCTTTATTTCCTTAATCGTTCCATTCACTCATTCATTATTCATTCACTCACTCATTCTGATCAATTGAGGTTAATGGATATGATTGATTTATTTTACCTTATTTTACTTATTTTAATTAAGTTTTGCTATCTCTACTATGATAAGTGGTTTTGTCCATCCAAATGCTTTGATTGTGCGTGAATTTTATTATAATCTTATCATTCATCTACTCTTATTTATTATTTACTTATTTATTTATTCTATTTTATTTCATTTTATTCTTATTTCAGTTCATACACTGGTACAGTGTTTATTGAACTACGTACCTTATATTTCATTTCATCTATTTGTTGCTTTAGCTACTCTATTTTGATATGTCATTCATTAATTAGTTGTATTTGCAGTTGTATTGACATGACCATTTATCATCTACCATTTACCAGTTACAGTCTAACTTATAATCTACTCTGGTAAAGAAATAGAGTATTGTAGTTAATAATCTTTACAGTTATATCTATTGAATTCACTTCTTGTATTTTGTATTTTGTATTCAGTTTATTATTGCATTCTGTTTTGCATTATATTGCATTACTTATATTACAGTGCATTACATTACATTATTTACATTAGGTTGGTTACGGCCTTCACTTTTACTTTATGCTTATTATTTATTATTTACCTCATTATTTACCTCATTCTTCTTAATATCTTTAATTGATTATTTCATTGTTCAGTCGTTCATTTCATGCTGTCATTGTTCATTCATTCTGAATTAAATTGAATCAAGGTAACTGTTAAGATTTAGTTTATTTTGACTCACGATGGTACAAAGTTCTGTAAATGGCATTAATATTAATATAATTATGGTTTGTTTGCATACAATTATTCTATATATATTTTCTATATTTTAATTTATTTGTGCCACGTATCACTGTCTACCATCATTTATTTTATTTTATTTCTTGTCACCTCTATCCTTGGACATTCCTTGGACATTTTGACATTTTGATATTCTTCTCTGGTATTCTTTAATTCAATTTATTCAAGCTGTTTCTCTTCGATAATAGTATAGCTCTTTGATGACGGTGTGCTGTTCCTGTAGGAATTAATATTCATGTCATTAACTTGTGCTACTCTTGTTTAAATTTATTATGCGTTATTATAATCATTACCTTGTTTGTTTCTTTTCTCTTCTTTTCTTTTATATCTCCTTTCTGCTAGTTACCTGCTGCCTTGGTTGCTTTGATTCTACTTTGGTTACATTTATTTATTAACTGACTGGGTGTTACATGATTGGTCCTGCGTGACTTTCCTGACTCCATGCGTTATCTGACGTTGTGAGATGGCTATATTTGATTTCGATTCTGTTTAGGTTGAATGTTTCATTCGTTTATTTATTCGGCCTTTCGTTCTGTGGTGGTTTCTTTGTTTCGTTGTTCTGCGTAGTTTGTCTCCTGCGGCGCGATAGGCAGTAACATGATGCGTCCTGCAATCTGCGGATCTTATTCGGGTTGATTTCATTTCGTTCATTTCATTCTATCTTCATCATTGTTTATACTTAACATTTACTTCATCCTACACTATTGCAAACGTATGATTTATATATTTATAAATAATAAATGATAGCCGTGGTATTGTTTTATTAATTGATTTATTCTTGATTTTAATCCGTCTGGGGTTCTATTTGTTGCCCGTTTGCTTTAATAATTACCTTTCCCGTGAGTCGTGGTAATGTTTTATTAATTGATTTATTCATGATTTTAATCCGTCTGGGGTCTTATTTGTCCGTTTATAATTACCTTTCCGTGAATAGTATTGGATATCGGACTTATCTTTTATGGTAAGTCTGATGGTAAGTATGGCTTCCTAGGATGGCGCGGTTGCGCGACGGATAGTTTAGCTGTCGGTAACTGAGATGTAGCAGATATCTGGCGCGCGGTGGGTAACTGCTGCGCGGCGGATAGCTGGTCGGTGGATAATCGTTACGGGATGAACGGCCGAGTATTGTATGGTAAATAAGTAGAATGCTTGTGGCCGATAATATTTGGCTGCCGGTGCTGCAGATGGTTACCAACTAAGGATAATTTGTAATCATTATCAACGGATAGTGTTGCGTACTTTACTTTATTTAGTGAGATACCGGAATGTTTTCCGCTATCGTTACCTTCCGTTGCATTCTATTCGTGTTTGGTTTCGTTCACTGTAATTTATTGAAAGTGTTTTATTGATGTATTTAGTCGCGGGCGCTTGTACGTCCCGTGTAATAATCAATTAATTAATTTGATAACTAATTTAATAGACAACAGACATAATGGGACATAATGGGACGAACTGTAAATTTTACGAAATTCCTCGAAGGTTACGCATCTATATGGCGTATGGTTTATGGCTTAAGCTTCACGCGGTTTCTTATCTTTGGTTGACATGATCATCGGCGGCACTGGTTTACTCCATCTCCATGTGCCATGTACTCGGTTGTGACATGGAGGAGGATCGTGAATTAATTGAATCGTTAAATTGCTGAGTTCTGATTAGGCCATTAATATTGAATATTGAATATCGGTGCGTGTGAGTTTGTGATTTGTGCGTGTACCCATTGCAATGAGTGGTGACATGTGCTATTGTGCTCCGTTTTCTGATATATTATATATATGTATTTATTTATATTTATTTATATATTTGTATATTTATATTTACATATTCATTATTCTTATACTTATACATATTTTTATACTCATACTTATACCCAATTTGCATATTGCATATTATTTGCAATAAATTCAGTTAGTATTGTGTAATATTGTGTAATATTTTGCATCATTATCCTTCTACGGCTAATTAATGAATAAAGTTAATTGACAGTTATATCTGAAACACTTAGTTGCCTTGTCGAGTGCTGAGTGTATTCATTTTATCTTACCGTACCTTCGTACCTTCTACCTTCTTAATATTATGTCTGTTCAGGATAATATAATCTGCCTCATTGCATATTCAACGTAATGGATTCTGTAAATTTATTTGATTTAGCCTCATTGGATGACTGCGTCTATGTGAGATGTATGAATGAGTGTATGGATATGCTTGTTGGTGGAATGTACTTCAATGTATCTTGTTCTATTCTATTTTATTTTGTGTCAGTTACGTTCGTCTATATACTATACTTTACACTTTCTTTACTTTCCTTACTCTCTCTATCTGCCTTTATTTGCCTTAACTTGATTAACTTCTTTAATAGCTCTATTGCTCACTCACTCATTCATTCATTCGCTTATTATCTACAATTATTTATTTAGAGTTATTTGGATTTAAGTACGGTTAATTTTCTTGAGAGGATAGATGATTTTGTCCATTCAAATGCTTGACAGCGCGTGGCTTCTGTTATAACCACTCCATTTGAATTTCGTTTCAAATACCCTACTTCTTTGCTTATTTATTTATTTATCTGTTATTCTTTATTTTATTCTTTTACTATGTAATGGTGTGGTGTCTAATTGAACCACGCACCTTATATTTGATTTGTTTTATTTGTCATTATATTTATTATTTACTATCTTTATACATCAGTCAGTTATGAATTTTACCTTCTATTTGCATCTGCATGGACATAATCACTTACAATTTATAATCTATAATTTATAAAGTAGTGGGGATGGAGTCAATAATGTTTACGGTCATATTTAATTAGAATATAACTCACTTGTTGAATTTGTCTTATTTTCTTTTACATTATTTTGCATTATACTACATTATGTCAGCTATGTCTGTTAAGCGTTACACACTTTCATTTGCTGTAGTTCCTCAGTTTGTGAATATCTTCAGCTTTTCCTCTCGCATTCAGTATTCATTCATTCATTTATTATTCATTATTCATTTTGATGTTGCCTGATTATAGTTATACATTGATTTGATCTGACTTATTTTGATTTATTTTCTGACTCATATTTCCTTTCCGCCAGTTGCTTGTTGCCTTGCTGCCTTGACTTTATTCTGGTTTTATTTATTCTGTTAACTAATATTATTTGACTGGGTGTTGTCTGAATGGTTCCATGGGTTTTCCTGACTATATGCGTTTCATATTGATTTTGCTTTGGTTTAGGGTCTTATTTTATTTATTTATTCGGCCTCTCATTCCTTGGCGGTTGTTTTCCTTTATCTTCATTGCCTTTTGTATAATTCGTTCTTTGTGACGTTATCATGCAGTAACGCAGTGCGTCCTGCAATCTGCGCAATCTGCGGGACTTATTCGGGCTGATTTTATGATTTATTATTTTTATTATTTTTCTAATTATTTTATTGACTTATATCGTGTCAGGCTACTTTATGCGTTTTAACTATAATTATATTCTATCTTATTATTTTATCACAAACTTATATGATGTTTTATATAGGTAATGTATTTACAACCATAATATTGACTTATTTCTTTATATAATAATTAATTAATGCCTGATGTTGGCCCGTTTGAAGTTTATCTCTGATCCCATTGATTTAGCATAATTATCTTTTCGATTATAGTATTGTATACCAGACTTATCTTTGATGGTAAGTCTGATGGTAAGTACGGCTTCCCAGGATTGCGCGGCAGCACGATGGACGGTTCTGCAGTCGGTAACTGTGTAACTGGTAATTGGCGCGTGGTAGGTGACTACTACGCGGCAGATAATTTGCCTGTGGATAGCCGTTACGGAGTGAGCGGCCGAGTATCACTGTCTGATAAACGGAATATTTGTTGCTGGTAATATCCTTGGTACTGCGGTTGATTACCAACTAGGCATAGCTTGCGGCTTATGGTCATCTTTTGTAGGTACATTATCTTTGGTTTTGGACATTTTGATTCATTTTGATTTGTTTAAACTGTTTTGTTTATGCATTTTCGCTTTTCGCTTATGAGCACTTATATATACTCTATTATAATTACTTAATTACTTAATTTGATGGTTTGATGGATAGTTGACGATTGATAACCATTATGGAGTGAACTAGGGAATTTTATGAACAGTAGGTTCTATCTCTATATGTTTTATACTTTATGGTCTCGCTCTCGCTCTTTTACTCGGCCCGGTTTTCAGTCTTAGGTAACATAGTTTTCGGTGACGCGTGTTTACTCTTCTCTTCTCCGGGCATTGTGCAAATTTGTGCATTATTTACTCGTCTGTGATCTGTGATGTGAAGTGATAACTAAATTAACTATTTAATTCTTCTATTTAAGTATAAATCAAAATTTAATTGGTGCGAAGGTGATTGTGGTGAAATGCGCGCTCCACCGCGATGCATTGTGTTCCATTGCAGTGTATGTGTTTCAAAGTGGTGCCATTTACTCCGTTCTGTGTAAATTATAATATATTATATTATATTATTTATTTTTATATTATAGTCATATTTATATTCATGTTTATTACATTCAATTACCTTCTATCTCCGTTCAATTCAATCTATGTATTGAATAAAGTATTGAATATGTTATATTACTATATTATTATCTCAGATTTTGGATTATATTCAGTCATTTCAGTTATTTCAGTTACATTAGGTTATACTTAGGCAGTATTTTGCGCTACACTGTAAACTGTACTGTATTGTATTATATAACTCCCTATCTCCTATTCTTTATATTACTATAATTGAGTGAATAAACAAATGGGGTGATTAGCGGTGACATATGGTATATTGAATAAATTAGGTTAAATTAATTAAATGACTTTATAAGTGCTTGTTTTATTTTATTTCACCGTACCTGCCGTATTTACATATTTACATTATTATGTGATGACATATGTCTATATGCCTTAGTGTAGTTTAATTGGCCTTATTGCATGCTGAACATAATGGATTCAATGGAATTCACTAGAATCTATTAGAATTTGGTAGAGTTTGGTTTATATGGATTTGTTGTTTGAATGCATATATTATGTACGTTTCATTGTGCTGCGTTACCTTCATATATATTTTAAGGACAGTTTGATCCTGCGTTTTCTGTTGCATTGTGTTATGAGATGACTTAGGTGTCACTATTATGCTGTGTCTTGACTATATTAATCCATATACAAATTATATATTACAAATTTACATCTACTTAGTTCGGCTTTGATAATACTGTATGTATAATTTTGCACTTTCTTCTACCCATTTTGATATGGCTCAGTTGTTAATAAAGTAAGTGAGCACAGCAATGTTTGTTTATACTTTGATAAGAATTGTTATTGCTCAGGGCGCCCTAATGGAATACTCCTTTTTCCTTTTGACACTTTTGTTTGATTATCGGTTTACTGACACTTTTGGTTGATTATCGGTTTACTTCATTGCTTATTTATTTAGTTATTACTCAATGCAGTAGAGCTCAACGCAGTGTTGTGTGGTTAATTTAGTTTGGGTGTTGATTGTGTGTGCTAACATTTACTATTATACTTCCCTAACTAACTTTTCTTTCTTTTCTACTCTTTCTGCTACAGCTGCCTGTTTTACCACTCTTGCCAACAGCAATTTTTACTTCTACATTATCTTACTCATGCGACAGGATTGGAGTCTGAGTCTGTTTCTTACACTTTCGTTCTACACCTGGGTAGGGAACGGCTACTCTATGTGCCTGTTTTCTTCATGGGTATTCTGCATGCCTCCTTTACTTGCTTGGGTTGCTCGGACTTCGATGCTATAATGTTTGGGAGCGGTGTGTGTGTGTCTGGAGTACGTATGGGACAAGTCATCGAGGGTCGCAGCGTACCAAGACATGGCGCGGTCAACCGGGGAAAGGATTTCCCGGTTCCTGACCGTGGTCGAAGAACAAGCCCTGTGCTCACATATATGCCAGGCGGAACACATGGCGCGATCACCCGATGAGTGGGAAAGTCCTCCGGTTCCTGATCGTGACCGAAGAGAAAGTCCTGGCCTCGCTAAAGGCAGGCAGGTGAAGTAGGGGCGCGATCACCCGTTGAGCAGGAGCTCCGGTTCCTGGTCGTGGCCGAAAAAGAAGCCCTGTCTTCGCATTGCAAGCAGGTGAAGTAGGGGCGCGATCACCCGATGAGTGGGAAAGTCCTCCGGTTCCTGATCGTTGCCGAAGAGAAAGTTTCCTGGCCTCGCTAATGGCAGGCAGGTGAAGTAGGGGCGCGATCACCCGTTGAGCAGGAGCTCCGGTTCCTGGTCGTGGCCGAAGAGAAAGCTTCCTGACCTCGCTTATGGCAGGCTGGTGAAGACACGGCCCGATCACCCGATGAGTGGGAAAGTCCTCCGGTGCCGATCGTGGTTGAAGAAAAATGGCCTGTCCTCGTGGAAGGTCAGGTGGGCGTGATGACTTCAAGGATAAGCCACATCATCATTATCAACCTACCATGGTGGACGAAGATTGGTCGGTCACCCGCGTGATATGATATCCCGGTCCTGATTGCGACTGAAGAAGAAGCCCTGTCCTGGGTAGTGCCAGGCAGGTGAAATTTGGCGCGACCACCCGTTGAGTGGGAAAGTCCTCCGGTTCCTGGTCGTGGCCGAAGAGGAAGCTCCTGACCTCGCTAATGGCAGGCAGGTGAAGTAGGGGCGCGATCACCCGATGAGTGGGAAAGTCCTCCGGTTCCTGATCGTGGCCGAAGAGAAAGTTTCCTGGCCTCGCTAATGGCAGGCAGGTGAAGTAGGGGCGCGATCACCCGTTGAGCAGGAGCTCCGGTTCCTGGTCGTGGCCGAAGAAAAATCCTGCGCATAAACCGTGCAGGTTAAAATATCCTACCGCTTGATCGGAGGTGTTACGGCGTGGCTCCTCAATCCCCTGTGGTGCCTAGCGCATAGCGGATTGAGGGTAGACGAAAGCGAACATGAAAGCTTGGGAGCTAAAGCGCCGTCGCGGCTATCGCCGGTACAACTGGGATATCCTCAACGGATGAAAGGGTACCGGCGGCCTACGTCAGGGGAGAGGTTTTTAGTGGGTAGTATATCAGGCCGCGGATGCCCCTTCTGGGCGCCGCAGGGTCGCCCCTTCCGGGCTGTGACCGTTATCATTTGTGCCCACCCTTTAGGGTTGGGCTATCAGGTTGCCCCTTCTGGGTTGCCTCTTTGGGTTTGCCCTCACCAACGGGAGCCAGGCCCCCCTTCAGGGGATATGAGTCCCACACTGCCCGGGCCCCCTCTAGCCGAATAGTGCGACAAGGGGATAACCTGCGCGTGCGTAAAAGCATTTTCCTCTTCTATCAAAACAAAAAAAAAAAAAAAAAAAAAAAAAAAAAAGGGTTAGGGTTAGGGTTAGGGTTAGGGTTAGGTTAGGGTTAGGGTTAGGGTTAGGGTTAGGTTAGGTTAGGGTTAGGGTTAGGGTTAGGGTTAGGGTTAGGTTAGGGTTAGGGTTAGGGTTAGGGTTAGGTTAGGGTTAGGTTAGGTTAGGTTAGGGTTAGGTTAGGGTTAGGTTAGGGTTAGGGTTAGGGTTAGGGTTAGGGTTAGGTTAGGGTTAGGTTAGGGTTAGGTTAGGGTTAGGTTAGGGTTAGAGTTAGGGTTAGGGTTAGGTTAGGGTTAGGGTTAGGTTAGGTTAGGGTTAGGTTAGGGTTAGGGTTAGGGTTAGGGTTAGGGTTAGGGTTAGGGTTAGGGTTAGGTTAGGTTAGGTTAGGTTAGGGTTAGGGTTAGGTTAGGGTTAGGGTTAGGTTAGGGTTAGGTTAGGGTTAGGGTTAGGGTTAGGGTTAGGTTAGGGTTAGGTTAGGGTTAGGGTTAGGGTTAGGGTTAGGGTTAGGGGGGTTAGGGTTAGGTTAGGGTTAGGGTTAGGGTTAGGGTTAGGTTAGGGTTAGGGTTAGGTTAGGTTAGGGTTAGGTTAGGTTAGGGTTAGGGTTAGGGTTAGGGTTAGGTTAGGTTAGGTTAGGGTGGATTCCCGCTCGACGCGTCGAGGAGAGCGGACGTGTTTCGTGGTCGCTCCGTGGTTAGTTTTGCAACGCGGTGAAAAGCGGCTTATTTATTCGCGTTTTTTGTTAAATAGTGTTTATTAAGTGTTCGGGAGTGCTATTGTTGTGTTTTGTGATTAAATAATGTGTTAATTTGTTGTTAAATAACGAAAATGTGATGTGCGTGTTACGCGGCATTTCCACGTGTGTTCCCGGTATTCGTGGCATTAATTATGAACATTAGACATTATGTACGGATAAATTTGATTAATCGGGAACGTTTCGCATTAAAATTCCGCGTTTTTTGTGACTTTTTGTGATTAAATTAATGAAGACAACGCATGCAAGATCAGACAGGATTGACAGGTTTTCAAGATGGCTGCTGTGGTTGGACAAGGATAGTCAACCTGCACGCGCGACCCGGGCCTTGGATAGAAGAGGACAGACGATGGGAAATTAGGTCAACGGTTTGGTGACGTATTATTTTTATTCCTTTATTCTGATTTTATTCTGATTTTATTTTGTTTTCCGTTAATTGCGTCGGTTTATTAAGTGATTTGTGTAAAAGTGCATCGATATTTTTTCAATATTTTTCGATATTCCATCGTTATGTGTGTATTATTATATTAATTTATATTAATTTACTTTATTTTACTATCTGGTTGCATGCGTTTGACTGGCGCGTTATTCCGCTGTATTATTTAGTTAATTATTTATTATTTATTAACACATTCGATTAATCGATTCGATTATTCGATTAGCCGGTGTTGCATATTTTCGTCGTATTTATTCGTCGTATTTTATTATTTCCACTATTTTCCATTATCATTTTAACGCGTTTATTAATTCACATAATTTATCTTCATTTATCTTCATTTCATTTTTATTTTACATATTTCGCTTCATTATTTCATTGTTTCATTGTCTATAGTGTTCTATATTTTATTTTACTTTTCCTTTGCCGTTTATACTTATATATTTTTATTTATATTTCACATTATTTTGTGCTACTTTGCGTTTGTTTCATTTACTTTATATTATTTTATTTATTATGGTACAGTGGGGTAGTGTGCCTTGATAATTTATGCAACTTGCGTTATATTCATTATTTGTTTTATTTATTTTATTACCGTAATTTCATTCTATCTCATTGTTGTCTTTTATTTATTTAATTATTCGCAACGGTATAATTGTGTGATTAATAAACCTGCGCAATTTACGTCCCTTTGCGTGATTTAATTGTTCAATTTATTTATCGTCTTATCGTATTTGCCGTTCTATTTGGTTCTATATATATTAATATCAGTGGTTAATATCGCTGTTTGGTGTGTTAATGGTTTACGCGGTTTACATTGCTGTCTCGTCTTATTTATTTCATTACCCATCGTATTCTATTTTATTTATTTTATTTACCATCTACATTCATATTTCATATCTCATGTTCATATTATTTCATGTCTTTCGCGTCATTACGGGTATTGCATTTATTTATTTCCTTTATTTTGTGATTCAATACGTAGTCCGCTTGTCATCCGGTTGTTCGGCTTATTGTTTAGTTTATTTATTTTATTTTATTATATTTGTCATTTTCATCGATTCATATCCGTGGTACAACGTATTTAACGTGTTTATTGGTTACGTGGTTACGTGATTTACTTTTCTTGTTCTTTCGATTTTGATTTTCGATTATCTCATTCATAGTATTCATCGTATTTATTCCTTTATTTCTTTCTTATATCGTGGCTTACATATTTCATTTTGGTCTTTCCACGACGATGCAGCAGTGACATGTGCTGAAATAAATTGAACTGATTAATAAATAAATAAATTGGACAATCCGGGTTGTGTTTTTAATTGTTCCTCTTGTTCCAGTTCCAGTTTTGTTTTAGTTTATTTCAGGTTTAGTGTGTTTGTTTTAATGATGTGGTGCGATGAGGGATTGCTTATGTGCTTCTGGTGTAAATAGTTTTGTGTAGTTTATTTGTTGCGTGATGGGTGCTCATTTACTTTCCTTTCCTTTACTTACTTACTTATAATATTGTATTACATTCACGCTTTCTTGCTTTCATTCACGCCTTCTTTCACTCACGTTACCTTCCTTGCCTTCTTTATTTTTCTAAATCTTGCATTTACTTAATCTTCCCATGCATTCAGTCATTATTCATTAACTCATTCATTCATTCTGATCAATTAAAGTTAAATTAATGGATATGATATGATTTATTTTACTTTAGTTTTTATTTCTATGATGATGAGTGGTTTTGTCCATTCAAATGCTTTGATGGTGCAGGGTTTGTTATAATCTTATCATTTAAGTATCCTTATTTACTTATTTACTTATTTATTTATTTATTGTTAGTCTATACAATGGTATGGTGTTTATCGAACTACGCAGTTTACATTTGGTTTGATTTGCTTTCTTGGTCACTTTAGTTACTTTATTTTGATACGTCATTCAATAACCAGCTCTATTTGCATTTGCATTGACATGACCATTTATCATTTACCATTTACCATTTATAATTTAGTTTATAACCTACTTTGGTGAGGAAATAGAGTGTCGTAGCTAATAATCTTTACGGTTATATTTCATTGAGTTCACTTCTGGTACTTTGTATTCTATTTAGTATATTTCATTTTGTTTTACATTATATTACATTACACTATTTACATTATGTTGATTACAGCCTTTATTTTATATTTTATGCCTTATTATCTATCTTGTTAGTTACCTCATCCTTCTTTATTATCTTTAATTGATTATTTCACCGTTCAGTCATTCATTCATTCTCTCATTGTTTATTCGTTCTGACATAGTACTGCTTTTTGCTCTCACTCACGCCTCCTACCTTCTTTATTTTCCTTAATCTTTAATTTCCTTAATCGTTCCATTCATTCATTTATTATTTATTCATTATTCATTATTCATTCACTCATTCATTCTGATCAATTAAAGTTAATGGATATGATTTATATTACTTTATTTTACTTTATTTTAATTAAGTTTTGCTCTCTCTACAATGATAAGTGGTTTTGTCCATCCAAATGTTTTGATTGTGCGTGAATTTTATTATAATCTTATCATCCAAGTACTCTTATTTATTATTTACTTATTTATTTATTCCATTTTTATTTTATTTTATTTCATTTTATTCTTATTTCAGTTTACACACTGGTATAGTGTGTATTGAACTACGTACTTTACATTTGATTCATTGTTGCTTTAGCTATTTTATTTTGATACATCATCCAATAATCAGTTCTATTTGCATTTGCATTGACATAATCATTTACCATTTATAATTTAGTTTATAATCTACTTTGGTGAGGAAGTAGAGTGTTGTAGCTAATAATCTTTACGGTTATATGTCATTGAATTCACTTCTTGTATTTTGTATTTTGTATTCAGTTTATTATTGCATTCTGTTTTACATTATATTGCATTACTTATATTACAGTGCATTACATTACATTATTTACATCAGGTTGGTTACGGCCTTCACTTTTACTTTATGCTTATTATTTATTATTTACCTCATTATGTACCTCATTCTTCTTTAACATCTTTAATTGATTATTTCACTGTTCAGTCGTTCATTTTTGCATTCTCTCATTGTTTATTCGTTGACACATTCCTGCTTTCTTGCTTTCACTTACGCCTTCTTACCTTCTTTATTTTCCTTAATCTTTAATTTCCTTAATCGTTCCATCCATTCATTCATTATTCATTATTCATTATTCATTCACTCATTCACTCATTCATTCTGATCAATTAAAGTTAATGGATATGATTTATACTACTTTATTTTAATTAAGTTTTGCTTTCTCTACAATGATAAGTGGTTTTGTCCATCCAAATGCTTTGATTGTGCGTGAATTTTATTATAATCTTATCATTCAAGTACTCTTATTTATTATATACTTATTTATTTATTCTATTTTATTTTATTTCATTTTATTCTTATTTCAGTTTATACACTGGTATAGTGTGTATTGAACTACGTACTTTACATTTGATTTCATTGTTGCTTTAGCTATTTTATTTTGATATATCATCCAATAATCAGTTCTATTTGCATTTGCATTGACATAATCATTTACCATTTATAATTTAGTTTATAACCTACTTTGGTGAGGAAATAGAGTGTTGTAACTAATAATCTTTACGGTTATATTTCATTGAGTTCACTTCTGGTATTTTGTATTCTATTTTAGTATATTTCATTTTGTTTTACATATTATTACATTACATTACATGACATTATTTACATTATGTTGGTTACAGCCTCACTTTATATTTTATGCCTTATTATTTATCTTGTTATTTACCTCATTCTTCTTTATTATCTTTAATTGATTATTTCACTGTTCAGTCATTCATTCTTTCATTCTCTCATTGTTTATTCGTTCTGACACATTCCTGCTTTTTGCTTTCACTTACGCCTTCTTACCTTCTTTATTTCCTTAATCGTTCCATTCACTCATTCATTATTCATTCACTCACTCATTCTGATCAATTGAGGTTAATGGATATGATTTATTTTACCTTATTTTACTTATTTTAATTAAGTTCTGCTATCTCTACTATGATAAGTGGTTTTGTCCATCCAAATGCTTTGATTGTGCGTGAATTTTATTATAATCTTATCATTCATCTACTCTTATTTATTATTTACTTATTTATTTATTCTATTTTATTTCATTTTATTCTTATTTCAGTTCATACACTGGTACAGTGTTTATTGAACTACGTACCTTATATTTCATTTCATCTATTTGTTGCTTTAGCTACTCTATTTTGAGATGTCATTCATTAATTAGTTGTATTTGCAGTTGTATTGACATGACCATTTATCATCTACCATTTACCAGTTACAGTCTAACTTATAATCTACTCTGGTAAAGAAATAGAGTATTGTAGTTAATAATCTTTACGGTTATATCTATTGAATTCACTTCTTGTATTTTGTATTTTGTATTCAGTTTATTATTGCATTCTGTTTTGCATTATATTGCATTACTTATATTACAGTGCATTACATTACATTATTTACATTAGGTTGGTTACGGCCTTCACTTTTACTTTATGCTTATTATTTATTATTTACCTCATTATTTACCTCATTCTTCTTAATATCTTTAATTGATTATTTCATTGTTCAGTCGTTCATTTCATGCTGTCATTGTTCATTCATTCTGAATTAAATTGAATCAAGGTAACTGTTAAGATTTAGTTTATTTTGACTCACGATGGTACAAAGTTCTGTAAATGGCATTAATATTAATATAATTATGGTTTGTTTGCATACAATTATTCTATATATATTTTCTATATTTTAATTTATTTGTGCCACGTATCACTGTCTACCATCATTTATTTTATTTTATTTCTTGTCACCTCTATCCTTGGACATTCCTTGGACATTTTGACATTTTGATATTCTTCTCTGGTATTCTTTAATTCAATTTATTCAAGCCGTTTCTCTTCAATAATAGTATAGCTCTTTGATGACGGTGTGCTGTTCCTGTAGGAATTAATATTCATGTCATTAACTTGTGCTACTCTTGTTTAAATTTATTATGCGTTATTATAATCATTACCTCGTTTGTTTCTTTTCTCTTCTTTTCTTTTATATTTCCTTTCTGCTAGTTACCTGCTGCCTTGGTTGCTTTGATTCTACTTTGGTTACATTTATTTATTAACTGACTGGGTGTTACATGATTGGTCCTACGTGACTTTCCTGACTCCATGCGTTATCTGACGCTGTGAGATGGCTATATTTGATTTCGATTCTGTTTAGGTTGAATGTTTCATTCGTTTATTTATTCAGCCTTTCGTTCTGTGGTGGTTTCTTTGTTTCGTTGTTCTGCGTAGTTTGTTTCCTGCGGCGCGATAGGCAGTAACATGATGCGTCCTGCAATCTGCGGATCTTATTCGGGTTGATTTCATTTCTTTCATTTCATTCTATCTTCATCATTGTTTATACTTAACATTTACTTCATCCTACACTATTGCAAACGTATGATTTATATATTTATAAATAATAAATGATAGCCGTGGTATTGTTTTATTAATTGATTTATTCTTGATTTTAATCCGTCTGGGGTTCTATTTGTTGCCCGTTTGCTTTAATAATTACCTTTCCCGTGAGTCGTGGTAATGTTTTATTAATTGATTTATTCATGATTTTAATCCGTCTGGGGTCTTATTTGTCCGTTTATAATTACCTTTCCGTGAATAGTATTGGATATCGGACTTATCTTTTATGGTAAGTCTGATGGTAAGTATGGCTTCCTAGGATGGCGCGGCTGCGCGACGGATAGTTTAGCTGTCGGTAACTGAGATGTAGCAGATATCTGGCGCGCGGTGGGTAACTGCTGCGCGGCGGATAGCTGGTCGGTGGATAATCGTTACGGGATGAACGGCCGAGTATTGTATGGTAAATAAGTAGAATGCTTGTGGCCGATAATATTTGGCTGCCGGTGCTGCAGATGGTTACCAACTAAGGATAATTTGTAATCATTATCAACGGATAGTGTTGCGTACTTTACTTTATTTAGTGAGATACCGGAATGTTTTCCGCTATCGTTACCTTCCGTTGCATTCTATTCGTGTTTGGTTTCGTTCACTGTAATTTATTGAAAGTGTTTTATTGATGTATTTAGTCGCGGGCGCTTGTACGTCCCGTGTAATAATCAATTAATTAATTTGATAACTAATTTAATAGACAACAGACATAATGGGACATAATGGGACGAACTGTAAATTTTACGAAATTCCTCGAAGGTTACGCATCTATATGGCGTATGGTTTATGGCTTAAGCTTCACGCGGTTTCTTATCTTTGGTTGACATGATCATCGGCGGCACTGGTTTACTCCATCTCCATGTGCCATGTACTCGGTTGTGACATGGAGGAGGATCGTGAATTAATTGAATCGTTAAATTGCTGAGTTCTGATTAGGCCATTAATATTGAATATTGAATATCGGTGCGTGTGAGTTTGTGATTTGTGCGTGTACCCATTGCAATGAGTGGTGACATGTGCTATTGTGCTCCGTTTTCTGATATATTATATATATGTATTTATTTATATTTATTTATATATTTGTATATTTATATTTACATATTCATTATTCTTATACTTATACATATTTTTATACTCATACTTATACCCAATTTGCATATTGCATATTATTTGCAATAAATTCAGTTAGTATTGTGTAATATTGTGTAATATTTTGCATCATTATCCTTCTACGGCTAATTAATGAATAAAGTTAATTGACAGTTATATCTGAAACACTTAGTTGCCTTGTCGAGTGCTGAGTGTATTCATTTTATCTTACCGTACCTTCGTACCTTCTACCTTCTTAATATTATGTCTGTTCAGGATAATATAATCTGCCTCATTGCATATTCAACGTAATGGATTCTGTAAATTTATTTGATTTAGCCTCATTGGATGACTGCGTCTATGTGAGATGTATGAATGAGTGTATGGATATGCTTGTTGGTGGAATGTACTTCAATGTATCTTGTTCTATTCTATTTTATTTTGTGTCAGTTACGTTCGTCTATATACTATACTTTACACTTTCTTTACTTTCCTTACTCTCTCTATCTGCCTTTATTTGCCTTAACTTGAGTAACTTCTTTAATAGCTCTATTGCTCACTCACTCATTCATTCATTCGCTTATTATCTACAATTATTTATTTAGAGTTATTTGGATTTAAGTACGGTTAATTTTCTTGAGAGGATAGATGATTTTGTCCATTCAAATGCTTGACAGCGCGTGGCTTCTGTTATAACCACTCCATTTGAATTTCGTTTCAAATACCCTACTTCTTTGCTTATTTATTTATTTATCTGTTATTCTTTATTTTATTCTTTTACTATGTAATGGTGTGGTGTCTAATTGAACCACGCACCTTATATTTGATTTGTTTTATTTGTCATTATATTTATTATTTACTATCTTTATACATCAGTCAGTTATGAATTTACCTTCTATTTGCATCTGCATGGACATAATCACTTACAATTTATAATCTATAATTTATAAAGTAGTGGGGATGGAGTCAATAATGTTTACGGTCATATTTAATTAGAATATAACTCACTTGTTGAATTTGTCTTATTTTCTTTTACATTATTTTGCATTATACTACATTATGTCAGCTATGTCTGTTAAGCGTTACACACTTTCATTTGCTGTAGTTCCTCAGTTTGTGAATATCTTCAGCTTTTCCTCTCGCATTCAGTATTCATTCATTCATTTATTATTCATTATTCATTTTGATGTTGCCTGATTATAGTTATACATTGATTTGATCTGACTTATTTTGATTTATTTTCTGACTCATATTTCCTTTCCGCCAGTTGCTTGTTGCCTTGCTGCCTTGACTTTATTCTGGTTTTATTTATTCTGTTAACTAATATTATTTGACTGGGTGTTGTCTGAATGGTTCCATGGGTTTTCCTGACTATATGCGTTTCATATTGATTTTGCTTTGGTTTAGGGTCTTATTTTATTTATTTATTCGGCCTCTCATTCCTTGGCGGTTGTTTTCCTTTATCTTCATTGCCTTTTGTATAATTCGTTCTTTGTGACGTTATCATGCAGTAACGCAGTGCGTCCTGCAATCTGCGCAATCTGCGGGACTTATTCGGGCTGATTTTATGATTTATTATTTTTATTATTTTTCTAATTATTTTATTGACTTATATCGTGTCAGGCTACTTTATGCGTTTTAACTATAATTATATTCTATCTTATTATTTTATCACAAACTTATATGATGTTTTATATAGGTAATGTATTTACAACCATAATATTGACTTATTTCTTTATATAATAATTAATTAATGCCTGATGTTGGCCCGTTTGAAGTTTATCTCTGATCCCATTGATTTAGCATAATTATCTTTTCGATTATAGTATTGTATACCAGACTTATCTTTGATGGTAAGTCTGATGGTAAGTACGGTTTCCCAGCATTGCGCGGCAGCACGATGGACGGTTCTGCAGTCGGTAACTGTGTAACTGGTAACTGGTAATTGGCGCGTGGTAGGTAACTACTGCGCGGCAGATAATTTGCCTGTGGATAGCCGTTACGGAGTGAGCGGCCGAGTATCACGGAGTGAGCGGCCAAGGTAATATCCTTGGTTCTGCGGTTGATTACCAACTAGGCATAGCTTGCGGCTTATGGCCATCTTTTGTAGGTACATTATCTTTGGTCATTTTGATTCATTTTGATTTGTTTAAACTGTTTTGTTTATGCATTTTCGCTTTTCGCTTATGAGCACTTATATATTCTCTACTATAATTACTTAATTACTTAATTTGATGGTTTGATGGATAATTGACGGTTGATAACCATTATGGAGTGAACTAGGGAATTTTAATTTTATGAACACTAGGTTCTATCTCTATATGTTTTATGTTTTATGCTTTATGGTCTCGTTCTCGCTCTTTTACTCGGCCCGGTTTTCAATCTTAGGTAACATAGTTTTCGGTGACGCGTGTTTACTCTTCTCTTCTTCGGGCATTGTGCAAACTTGTGCATTATTTACTCGTCTGTGATCTGTGATGTGAAGTGATAACTAAATTAATTATTTAATTCTTCTATTTAAGTATAAATCAAAATTTAATTGGTGCGAAGGTGATTGTGGTGAAATGCGCGCTCCACCGCGATGCATTGTGTTCCATTGCAGTGTATGTGTTTCAAAGTGGTGCTATTTACTCCGTTCTGTGTAAATTATAGTATATTATATTATATTATTTATTTTATATTATGGTCATATTTATATTCATGTTTATTACATTCAATTCAATCTATGTATTGAATAAAGTATTGAATATGTTATATTACTATATTATTATATCAGATCTTGGATTATATTCAGTTATTTAAGTTATTTCAGTTACATTAGGTTATACTTAGTCAGTATTTTGTGCTACACTGTAAACTGTAGTGTATTGTATTATATAACTCCCTATCTTCTATTCCATTATATTATTATAGTTGAGTGAATAAACGAATGAGGTGATTAGCGGTGGATATGGTATATTGAATAAATTAGGTTAAATTAATTAAAGGACTTGACAAGTGCTTGTTTTATTTCACCGTACCTGCCGTATTTACATATTTACATTATTATGTGATGACATGTGTCTATATGCCTTAGTGTAGTTTAATTGGCCTTATTGCATGCTGAACATAATGGATTCAATTCACTAGAATCTATTAGAATTTGGTAGAGTTTGGTTTATATGGATTTGTTGTTTGAATGCATATATTATGTACGTTTCATTGTGCTGCGTTACCTTCATATATATTTTAAGGACAGTTTGATCCTGCGTTTCCTGTTGCATTGTGTTATGAGATGACTTAGGTGTCACTACTATGCTGTGTCTTGGTTATATTAATATATATTAATCCATATACAAATTATACATTATAAATTTAAATTTACATTTACTTAGTCCGGCTTTGACTATATTGCACTTTCCTACCCATTTTGATATGGTTCAGCTGTCAATAAGTAAGTGAGAGCAGCAATTTCTTTATACTTTGACAGGAATTGTTGTTCCTCAAGGCGCCCTAATGGAATACTTTGTTTTCCTTCCTTTTAATTGATTACCGGCCTACTTCATTGCTTACTTACTTGGTTGTTACTCAATGCAGCAGAGCTGAACGCAGTGTTGTGTGGTTAATTTGGTTTGGGTGTTGATTATATGCTAATATTTACTATTATACTTCCCTAACTAACTTTCTTTTCTACTCTTTTCTATTCTCTCTGCTACAGCTGCTTGTTTTTTTGTTTTACCGCTCTTTTGCCAATGGCAATTTACTTCTACATTATCTTACTCGTGCGATATGATTGGAGTCTGAGCTTGTTTCTTACACTTTCGTTCTTCACCTGGCTAGGCAGTGGCTACTCTATGTGCCTACTGTCTTCGTGGGCATCCTGCATGCCTCCTTTCACCTGCTTGGGTTGTTTGAACGTTCAATGCTATGCTTTCTGGGAGCGGTGTGTGTGTGGCTGGAGTATGTATGGGACAAGTCATCGAGGGTTGCAGCGTACCAAGATATGGCGCGGTCAGCCGGGTAAAGGACTTCCCGGTTCCTGATCGTGGCCGAAGAAAAAGCTTCCTGACCTCGCTTATGGCAGGCAGGTGAAGACACGGCCCGATCACCCGTTGAGCAGGAGCTCCGGTGCCGATCGTGGTTGAAGAAAAATGGCCTGTCCTCGTGGTAGGACAGGTGGGCGTGATGACTGCTAGGAAAAGCCACATCTTCATTATCAACCTACCATGGTGGACGAAGATTGGGGCGATCAACCGGGAGATACGAAGTCCCGGGTCCTGATCGTGACCGAAGAAAAAGTCCTGTCCTGGCAAGTGCCAGGCAGGCTGAACACACGGCCCGATCACCCGATGAGTGGGAAAGTCCTCCGGTGCCGATCGTGGTTGAAGAAAAATGGCCTGTCCTCGTGGAAGGACAGGTGGGCGTGATGACTGCAAGGAAAAGCCACATCTTCATTATCAACCTACCATGGTGGACGAAGATTGGGGCGATCAACCGGGAGATACGAAGTCCCGGGTCCTGATCGTGACCGAAGAGAAA
>NW_027478180.1:300000-440670 GCF_051020975.1 Osmia lignaria lignaria | reverse complement strand
CGAAGCGTTTCGATACTTGGCAAAAGAAATAATTTTGACAAATATCGGAACGCTTTTGGACTTTGCTTATAAATACTTAAAGCTAATACCTTTTCCTCTTCCGTGAAGCGTCGTCCATAGATGGGTTTTCCCTCGTTGCGCATCTAGGCGGAAATCATCGCGTGTAGGCAAGTTTTCCAAAACTTGGCATACACCTACTTGCACGAGATGCTCTATCTTCTTGATGCGGTCCTTCGTTGCCATCTGCCGCCGCTTGCACTGCCGCGCTGCCTTCCATACCGCTGCCACGGCGCTGTAGATTCGTTGCTGCAGGGGCTTCTCCACGATGTTGTCCTTCAGCATCTTCAGTATATTACCTGCGGAAGGAAACATACAATATAATTACTCTGTAAAGGATATATAAAGTTATATAAAGTAGTGTATAGTTTGCATGTGTATTACTGCCATGTATACCGTATACACAGTGTAATGTACACATGCAAATGAATAATATCGACTGAAGGTATGTACATACTAGGGTGGCGCACTGAGCTCGACCCTACATAGAGGATGTTTAGTACCTTCAGTTACGAGAAAGTGTATCCGATTTGGAGTACCTCAATCTTCGGCGTCAAATAATGCACGTAAGAAATACATAAAGTAAAAATTTTAGTTGTACATGTTAGCAGCATTGTATGAGAAGCAAGCATTGTATAGAATGCCTGGCGTTTTGGAACAAACTATGAAATATCCGAATTATTTTAATATTATATCAACTTTGGATTGATATTGCCTGGGCATTCTGTACAGTGATTGCTTTTCATACATGGCTAGTAACATGTACAAATGATAAAAAAGAGTAGAATGTTAACAATTTCCTTTCAGTAAGAAAAAAAATTGTATACATTTCTCTCATTTTAGGATATGAATGCGACAAGGAATGTTTAATGGAAGTAATTGAATTGCACCGGTTTTAATCAAAAACTTCAACTATTCTTTTATTTATTCAATATTTTTTGCAGTGTTGTCCTGCACTTATGATTACTTAACCTAATATATTCATACTTATTTCGTACCTTTATGGCCTTTCTGAGCTTCTGATCGCTGATGCTCTCTTCCAAGGACAACACAATCTGTAATTGTAAAAAAGACTTAATAAAACTTCCCTTTAAATCATCATGCATAATATTTAATACTAACATCCAGTAATATATAAATTCATACCTGCGTTATGCAATGGCTTGTCTTCTTGTAGACTTAGTCTGCCTAAGTCGTTGCATTGCATTTCTACAAACAGCCAAAGAATATTTGTTAAATATACCAGTCTACAACTAAGAAAGATAGTAAAACCAAAAGTAATATTTTTTCATGGTAACACACTAACCTCCGGATGGTCCAGGAAGTGCTGTGAAGTCCACGTGTCCCACGATGCCACACTTCGTATCCATTCCCCCAGTGCAGTCAGGTTTGCCTGTCACAATAAAATTAAATAACATTATAGATACATTTCATGTTAGAAGTATTATTATGTACTTTCAGTATACAGGTATAACTGAAAACTTACATTCTTCTTCTTCTTCTGGTATTTCCATCAGGGTCTCTTGCTGCTTTATTTTAATAGAGGCAGCCTCTGACACTGTGTAATAAATATTTTCATTAACAATTATGTACATACGCTACACAAATTATGTAAGAGTATTACCTAGTAAGTACAGTGTTGGAACTGCGGATGTAGTCAGCCTCTTTCTCATAAAGTATTTCTCTTCAATGTGGCTGCTACATATCACCCAGAACTTCAGTTTTTCAGGTGGAAGTATTAACAAATTTGGATGGTCACATGCTTCCACCCACTGCATCATCCTCTTCTTATCCTTCTTCTCCTGGGGGAAGGTGAACATCCTCGTGTACTGCTGGGTGCAGCTTCTAACGCTGCATACTTTCATCCGTTTTCTTTAAAGACACATTTTAGTAATTAAAATTAAATATATTAATGAAACACCAATGTAAACAGTTACTGTTTTCAGTAACAATTCTAAAAAATTCGGTACTTACTTCATTTCCATCTTCACCTGCTGTTGCTGCATCTCAGTAGAAATGATCCAAAAATCTGAAAAAAAACTCGGAAAAACCTGAAAAAAACCTTACAAAATATGTTGTTAAATAATCGGAATAATAATACTAATAAAGATAAAAATAGTAAAAATAATAAAAATAATAGAAATAATAAAAATAATAATAAAAATAGTAACAATAATATGTATGTATGTATGTATGTATGGTTTTATTGGATTCCCCTTGGGGTTACCATTCCTTCACACTTATTTTTACAAACTTATTCTTACGTATTACTACGTATATGCTAAAAATCTTATTCGCCGCCATCGCTCGCTTCTCTACTCGACCTCTCTCTCTCCGCTTTTCTAACTATAACTTAATTCTATCTTAATTCTATCTTAATACTACTTTATTTCTATTCTTAGTTTTATCCTTACACCTATCCTTATTTCTATCCTTATATCCAACCGCGGCTTAGCATACCGGTAGCAATTTCACCCCCTGATTTCCTCCCTAGGTTTCCGGTTCCTCCCATTCACTCTTCTCGCACACCTTCCCTTCATTCATTCGCCCTTTTCTCGCTCCTTTATTTTTTCTTTCTCTCCTATCGCCTCCCTATGCTGTTTTTTCTTTCCCTGTTTCCCTTGCCTTCTCCAGCTCCCTCATCCATCCTTCTCCTTCCCCCTCCTCTCCCAGCAATTGCTTCACTCTTTCCTGCCAACTACCCGCCCCCCCTCCTCCCCTTCCACATCTTTCCCATACATGCTCCCATGTCTCCTCCTCCCCTTCGCATAACCTACATCTTCTCTTCTCCTCCGGTTCCCAGTATCTCCCTTCTCTCACCTCGTTCCCTAGCCTGTACCTTGCCATCCTCTGCCACCTGCTCCCCCCATCCTTTCCTCAGGTACTCCGCCGTACCCCTGCTTTTTACCTGCTTATACCACTTATTATAGTTCGAGTTTATTATTCTCTCACTATTTTCCTTCTCCTGTTCCTCCCTATTTCTTCTTTCTATCTCTTCCCATTCCCAACCTCCTAAACCTCCCCTCCTTTCCATTTCTTCTGCTTCCACCCCTCTTTCTCTTAAAAAATCTATCCTCTCCTCCTCCCAAGTTGACAGTCTCTCTCCTCTTTTCGCCCTTTCCCTTATTTCCTGCAGACACTTCCTTGCCCACCCATTTCCACCCCCCTCCTCTATTTTTCTTTCAAGGTGCCATGCTCTTTTTCCTGCCCAGCTCCTTATCTTTCCTCTCCCCGTCTCTACCCGAACTAGGTAACCCGGTGTCCTCCAATGCACCCCCAGCGTCCACCTCAGGTACCTATCTTGTACCGCCTCAATCTCTTCTCTCTCCCTCCAACCCCATACCTCCGCCCCATAGCTCATTACCGCCCAGACCAACCTATCATACAGCCACATCTTCCTTTCCCAGTCCGCTTTAAATCTCCTCTTCCCTATCTCCCAGACCTGTCTCATCACTGCTGCTGTCCTTCTAATTCTGTCTCTTATTTGTTTTCCTTGTGTCCCGTTCCTCCCCACTACATATCCCAGGTACTTGTACTCCTTCACCTCCTCTATTGGCTTTCCGCTCCATATCCATCTCCATTCTTTTTTCCTGCCACCTCCTTTTTTAAACCTCATCATCTTTGTTTTTCCGGTGTTCAAAACCAGTCTCTTCTCTTCTAGATACTTTTCCAGCGTTTTCAGCATCATTCCCATTCCTACTTCCTCTTCTGCCAGAATTACCATATCATCTGCGTATGTTAGGACGAACACTTTCTCTCCTCCCACTCTTATCCCTCCCCACCCTTCCTCTTTAAATCTGTCCTCTATGTCCGCCAACAGCACATTGAATAGGTACGGACTTAGCGGGCACCCCTGCCTCACCCCTTTTGCCGTCCAAAAAGCTCTTCCTGTATCTTCTCCTATCCTAACCTTACTCCATGTCTCCCTATAAATTTCTTCCACTCTTCTTCTTATTCCCTCTCTTATCCCCCTCTCCCTCATCGCCCTAAACAGAGTTTCCCTATCTATCGAGTCAAATGCAGCCTTTAGGTCTACAAACATCGCCACCATCCCTCCTCCTTTCTTCCCTATCTGCCTATTTATTAGGTAGTTGAGCACATAAATATTTTCCGTTGTTCCCATTCCTTTCCTGAATCCTGTCTGACATTGTGGTAGCACCTCTTTCTCTTCCATATCCTCCTTCAATCTTTCTGCTAACACCGATGCGTAAATTTTGTACAAAGTCGGCATTAGCGTTACTCCCCTGTAGTCCTCCGCTTTTTCTCCCGACCCCTTCTTTTTTATCGGAGCTACAATCCCCCCTTTCCATTTTTCTGGCCAGCCTTCTCCTCTCCATACTCTATTGCATATTTTCCATGCCCAGTCTCTTGCTTCCTCCCCACCTAACATCCAGATTTCGTTTGGGACTCCATCCTCCCCTGCTGCCTTGTTTCTCTTCAACTTTCGTATCACCCTGTCAAACTCCTCCTTCGTTATCCCCTCTTCCCCATCCTCTTCCCCTCTTCTTTTTCCTTCTCTCACCACTTTACTATCCACCCCTCCTAGCATACCCATAAAGTGTTCCCTCCATTCATCTTGTCCGATACCTTCATTTACTCCTGTTCTCTTCCTTCTCTCTGACTTTATAATTCTCCATACTTCCCTCTCCGTCCTTGCCTCCTCTACCTCTTTCTCTAGTCTTCTCGTCTCCTCTCTCTTTTTTTCATCATACAGCTGCCTATACTCTCTTCTCTTTCTTCTGTAGTCCATCCTATCCTCTTCACCTTTTCTCCACTTCCTCAGGGCCTTCCTAACCTCTTCTTTTCTTTCCTTGCAGTCTTCGTCCCACCACCCTCTCTTTCCTTTCCTCCCTCTTCTCTCTTCTTCTTCCCCTTCCATCCCTTTTTCTATTGCCCTCCCGATTTTCTTTGTCGTCTCTTCTATCTCCTGTCCTAGCTCTCTTTCTTCCCCGCCTCCCCACCTCATTTCTTCCTTAAATCTCTCCTTTGCTTCCTCCGTCCACTCCATTTTCTTTTTCCCCCTATTATTCTTCTTCCCTCCCTGTCTTCCCTCCCTTCTCCCTCGGATTTCCACTATTAGCGGGTGGTGGTCTGACGTCACCGCCTCTCCTACTACTAGTTTTTCTACCCTTTCCCACGCTTCCTCCTCTCCTATCACGTAATCAATTACAGTATCCCCCCTCCCTCCTGTGTAAGTAAATTCACCATCCTCATCACCCCTTATCCCCCCGTTCCCAATACTCCATCCTGTCCCATTATCCTTTCCAATAATTTCCTTCCTTCTGCATTCACTTTTTTGTCTTTCGACTTTCTTCCTCCCTCCTCTTCCCCTACCCCCATATTCTCCCGCCCTCCTCCCCCGTTCTTGCGTTGAAGTCCCCTCCAACTAACTTCACTAGCCCCTCCCTCCTTTCCTCCATCCACCCCCTCAGCTTCCCCATTTCATCTTCTATGTCCCCATTTACATACACTCCCATTATTTCCCACCTCTCCCCCCCTATTTTCCCTTCGCCTTTCATTATTCCCTGTCCCTTGTCTTCTATCTCTCCTCCTGACTCCAATTCTAGTCCCTCTCTTATCCCCAGCACCATCCCCTCCTTCGCCCTTCCCTTCTTGTTTTTCTTACTCGCTGCCTGCGCACTCCATTTGTATCCCCCCGGCATCTTTCCCTTCATGTTTTCCCACCCTTTTTCATCCAACCACGTCTCCATCAATATCATTATATCCCATTCCCTTACCCTCTGCCAAAAGTCTCTGTCCTTGTTCTTCAGACCCGCTACATTCCAGAAGGCTATCTTCCATATTCCTCCCCCCTCTTCCCTCCTGGTCTTGTCCCCTTTTCTCTCCTTTCTCTTTTCTCTCTGCCTCCCCTCCTCTTCCCCTCTCCCTCTTCCTACCTACTCTCTCTTTCTGCTCCTTTTCCATCACTCTCCTCTTTTTTCTCCCCCTGCCCCTCTTTCCTTCTGTCTTTCTCTTTCCCCTCCCTCTCCCTCGCCTATTAATCTTTCTTTCTCTTCATCCCAGCTCCACCACTTCCCTTCTATTCTTATCCTTCCTCTGCCTACCTATACGTTCTTCCCCTTACTGCTTTCTTCTCCTGCTATTCTCCTTAATTTCCATTGCGTCCTCCTTTCATCCCAAGTTAAATCCTCTTCTATCCTCACCTCCCTGCCCCTTAGCTTCTTTTTCTTATCCATCACCTCCCATTTTTGCTCTGTTGTTTTCATTTTTACCCATATCATTTTCACCTCCCCCTCTTTTCCCTCCGCCCCTATCTTTCTTACCCCCTCTATTTCTCCCTCCGCTCCTATGTCTCTTAATATTCTTTCGGCTTCTTTCCTGATTCCCCCTTTTCCTACCTTTACTCCTTTTATTACCAGATTTCTCTTTCTTTCCTCTCTTTCTTTTGCCTCCAATTTTTTCTCTATCCCTCTCACCCTATCCCTTATCTCCTTCTCTTCTCCTCTCTGCCCCTCTCCACGGTTCTCCCCCATCTCTATCTGCTTTACTCTCACTTCTAGTTCCTTAATCTCTTTTCCCTTTCCTTCTATTTCTTCCAGTCTCTTACTTATATCCCCCATTTTTTCCCACATCCCTTTCCTCTCTTCCTCCCATTGTTCCTCTCTTTTCTTAATTTCCTCTTTTAGTTTTTCCATCTCCTCCCTTATCTCCTTCCCTACCTCTTTTAGTCCTTTTCTCATTTTATCCTTTATCTCCGTCAGCAGGCCCCGAAGCTCTACCCTGCTTCCCTGCTCCTGCTCCTTCGGAGATCTTTCTGTTTTTTGGCTTTTCCTAAATATCAATCCCTCCTCCTCCTTCCCCCCTTCGCCCTCACCACCTATACTCTCCCTCTTTCTTTTCCACAATTCCTCTACACTCCCCATGCTTGCACTTCTCTCCCTCCCCTGCCTTTTTAGACTTTCCGCCAGCGTGGGTCTTCCCCTCTTTCCTATCTCCTTTTCTTCCATCTCTCTCTTACTGGGTCCTTTCTTTCTCCTATCCTGTTCACTTCTTCTTCCTTACCGACGTGGGATATCCACCTCGCTAGAAATTCTGCCTTTCTCCCCTCACTACCAGTGTCGCCACTCTCGCCCGAACAATTCCTCCCGTTACCCGTGCCTCGTTGTCCTAACCTCTAAATTTACTTTTTCTTTTTGTCCCTTTTTCTCGCCTACCTATTCTCTTCTCTCCCCTTCACTCTACCCCGAATCTTCCTAACCCTCTCCCTCACCCCCCACTCGCTCTCTATCGCTCTTTTCCTTTCACACACCCTTTTTCACTCTCAAAAACTTTCACTACGCTTTCTTTGCTTCTATATACTTTCTCGCCCGGAACCGAAAAAAAAAAAAATAGTAACAGTAATAATAATAATAATAATAATAATAATAATAACAATAATAATAACAATAACAATAACAATAACAATAATAATAATAATAATAATGATAATGATAATGATAATGATAATGATAATGATAACGATAACGATAACGATAACGATAACGATAACGATAACAATAACGATAACAATAGCAATAACAATAAAAACAACAATAACAACAATAATAACAACAACAATAATAATGTGGGACGCGGTCGCGGCGTTCGCGACCTCTGTCCTGGTGGCGAAGAGAGTCGATGGCTGTCTACAGGACCCCCGTCCAGGTCCTGTAGAATAGAGGAGGCCTGCTGTCTGCGCAGGCCAGCACGCCACGGACCCAGACCGAAGTAATGCGATGAGCGGATTCCGGTCTGGGCCCATATGTCAGAGGTGGTTTTAGTGGGTAGGCCCTTCAGCATAATTGCAGGAGGGAGAGTCCCACAGTCCCTCCGCAATACGTTGCGGGGGTCTGCGTAATGCATTTCCACCTCTTAAAAAAAAAAAAAAAAAAAAAAAAAAAATAATAATAATATTGAAAATAAAATAAAAATTGAGATACATCTTGGTTTTCTCTTACTGCCCACGCTATCGCTTTCAATGACCGTTAATCGACATGTGCGCCACATTTCTTCAGTTTCTATAATTTTTGAAACAATTAAACATCGCCGCGACAAATTTCGCGGGAACATGACGTCACGATATCTTTAGTTGTGTATGTTACAATCACTGATACAAGGTATGCATGTGGAGAAGCGACATCAGCACCTCCTGGTAGTGAGGCGTAAACCTAAAATTTGCATCAAAATCACAAGAGTGGAGCTTGGAGGGCCTGGTTAGGGATGGGCGATGTTCGACAAAAATATCGATGTTAAAATAATCGATTAGTTGAAAAATCGATAATTGAACATCGATGCTTTTTAAAAAATATCAAAGTATCGAATTTTTTTTTACTTGGGCTGATTTTGGAAACATCACCCTGAGCACATTTCCTAGAGTGTAGCCTAGAAAATGCATATACAGGTAAACAAAAAATATTACACTATCTTTCTTATTTAAGTTTTCCTAAAAAATATAGTTAAATCAGAATCGTACATTCAATGTTAACTTCGAAGAATATTAATGAATATCCCCCAAGTAGTAATAGTATTTTGCGAGTTCTTGAACTGTAAGTGCAACAGGGTTGACTTCGTGATTAGAAGAAATGTTTTTATTAAATCTAGGAAATGGGGTATTCTAAGGATAGATATGCATAAGCAGCATAAACATCAAAATATTATGCGTGCTGTTACGTCGCAACTCAGGGAGGCAATTAAAACTACACGGTATCACTTCCACACGCGTTCGTTTTATTAAATTAATAATTGAATTTTGGACGATGGTTCAAATCTCGCACAAGAACTAACTATTATTAAGCGATCGTGACCCTTGCTATGAAGTCGCCTGGCGCAGAATGGCCGCCCGGGTGTGGTTTTTTATTATATATATGAATATGTTGCGCAGTTTCGTTCGCGAAGAAGCAGCCCAGTCGTCGGATTCTTATGTTTCTATGTGTCATCAGTTTCTGGGCTGCCGTACCATGGGAATAGGGGATGCAGGGTGTTATCTCTGCTAGTCAAGCTAGCAGAGGTTCCCGCCTAACAATACTTTATAAAAAGTCACTGTACCTGCAATAGTAGAACAGATGCAAAAGGATTGAGATGATAAAGAAAATTATAGATGGAGCATTTGGATAAGATAATTTAAATCTAAGATCATAGAATAAGAGTCACAAGAATATAATACCACAAATGCGTAAGGCGTTCTTATTTAGTCGCGTTCCGAAATTCACTGCCACTGCAGGAATCTAATTACGTATTACAGATTTTCAGGGCTGGCAATGAAGTTCGGAACACGACTTATACCCAATGAGCATACAACATTTCTCGAAAATTATACGCTCATTGAATAGTGCGCGTCGAGTTATCATATCATGCTGTTCAGTTTTCTCACAGAGATAAAAAATACCGATGTTATGTAAAAAAGTATCGATAATCGATTAATTGATTTGTAGAAACATCGACAAAAATAATCGATTATTAGGAAAAAAACTATCGATATTTAAGTAATCGAAACATATTGCCCATCCCTACTTGGCACCCCGTTGGCATAGCACAATAAAAAAACTGAACTGGTAGAACATTTTTAGTCGCTGTTTAGAATGAATATGGAACCTAATCTCTTATTGTCTGTCATAATGTAAAAAAGGAAATTCTAAGGATTTTAAACAACAAATAAAAATGTTTGAAGTGGTATAATTAATAAACGTTTGAATTGAAGGCTACGCTAATGATGCAAAATTTGAAAACAATTTAAATGAAACTTACCCATTCGTTTCTAAATTAACTTGCTACGCTGAAAACAAATAATTTCCACTAGATCACTGTGTCGATTCTGGACATTCGATGAGCAAACACCTCGCCTATTATTCATACTTAAGTGCAATAAATGAGGGGAGCTTACTGGCCCGATCATGAAAACAGCTGTTCTACCGAACGTGTTTCCCCGTTTTCCAGTGACAATTATCTGCTTTCAACGTAGCAGGTTAATTTAGGAACGAATGCGAAAGTTTCATTTAAATGGTTTTCAAATTTTTCATCATTAATGTAGCCTCCAATTCAAACGTTTATTAATTATTCCATTTCAATCATTTTTATTTGTTGTTTAGAATGCTTAGAATTTCCTTTTTTACATTATGACAGGCGACAAGAGATTAGGTTCCGTATTCGTTTTAAACGACTGAAAGTATTCTACCAGTTCAGTTTTTTTATTGTGCTATGCCAACGGCATAGTTGCTGTACGCGCTCGGATTGGCCGGTGTTTTTTGTTGATAATTCGAAAACGAACCAACATTTTGGAAAAGGAAGAAGTTGTTTAGAATCACATGCTATATTCTATCCTTGTTCAAAAAATAACATCCTTGCTCGGCCGATCACTTTATGATTTGCCGCTACCTCGGATCTCTCACTTGTTTCTCGTGTTCTCTATCGTCCCGTTTCGAGAACAAAGTCGAGCCGAATAGCCTACCTGATCCGTAATAAGCAACAGGCCAGACCCGAGCGTGTTGCTTATTACGAGGCAATCCTGTATCAGAAATTGGCAGCACCCCTGATGTACATGCACTATACTGCAGTTCGCGAGAGACCATACTTAATTCGCGCAAGTCACTAGTTCTAGAGAGATTTTTAATAACGTTTGTTATTCCCCTCTACAGCTTGTTTCTTATTATACTTTGCGATCATATAAATGGTGGGCAGAAATATTTGACATACGATAACTGATAACCGGTGATGACATTGTAAAGTTTCACGATACAATGAAATTCCTATTATTTTTCGAAAAAAAAATGATGTGAACGCAAAGTAAGAAGCAAGCTGTAAAGGGGAATCACACACGCTATTAAAAATCTTCCTAGACCTAGTGAGCTGCGCGAGTTAGTGCGGTCACTCGTGAACTGCAGTATAGTTAAATCGCAATGGGTATGTTGATTCCCGTTGAATATTGTTTCCTTGAAATTATCAAATGGGTCATTTATCATAGGTTGCCGACGCCCGAGTTAGGATCTTCCTAGTAGAGGAAAAGTTTTTAATTTTGCGCCACCTCCGAAAACTTTGAAATGTATTTGGTATCCTAGTTAACTATTAAGTAGATATTATTAATAGCTATGGAATATTGGTATAAATTGAATAGAAATTATTTCACACTTTTTAGTGCATTTCGAAGTCGGATTTGTTTTTTGTTAAAAATTATTTTTGAAACAACAGATCCGCCAACCACCGCAAGTTGCGGATAGGAAATAAATGCGTAGATGATTGGATTTATGCAGCTGAAATTCAGTGTTTATTCAACACAATCAGATCAGAGTTTACTGGTTATTGTTAAAATAAAAGGACATTTGCTCGATGTACCTGTTAAAAAAGGCCATCAATTGGATCGCGGTATTAAAATGTTTGTGCATTCCCCATTTCACTCGTGGTAGGACACCATAGGCGGTGAGGGTAGGACACCGTAGGCGGAGAATTGGACCCCAGCAGATAGCGAACACCACCACCACAGTCACCAACATCTTCACTACCTATCGTGCAAGAATTATATGTATGTGAATTTGAAAAAATTCACGGTTCAAGTAAAATAGGAAGCAATAGAAGGATATTTTTATTTGTTATCTTGTCACGTAGACAGACCGTTTTTATCAAACGTGTCTCCTTTCAAATAAGCTTAAACATCTGGAAAGGAAAACTCTCGGGCAAACCGACCATTTACTCTCGTAATAAACAGAAGGCCCACCGATAGCAGAACCAAACACTTGGGAAAGCAATGGGTCCGCCGTAATCAAATAGCAGATGCAACCACTCTAAACTGTCGCAGAGGCAGGTGGACCCAGCCTGATCACTCGAATAGTAACCAGACCACCCTTCTTAATTAGTATATAAACCCGTTCGTACCAACGATCGGGGGCAGTACCAGAGCTCATCTCGTGTCGAGCACGTCGTGTACGGTAGTGAGTTGGTTACTATTAGTGAGATCGGGTTGAAGTCCCCTTCGAGCAACATTCACCTTATAGAATCCGCGAGTCGTGTTTCTATTTGGCATTACAATCAACCACACACAACACCCCCGCATTGCCAGTGCGTGAACACCGAGCATAGTGGAAATAGGTAATATATCACATTATACACCTATATTCGCGACAACAACATCTGTAATAGACCAAGATTGTAGAATATATACATTGCTGTGTCAAACCCACATTAGCATTCTCCTTTAAACCCAGTGAAACCTTGTGACAGTTCCTACCACAATACAATCTTACCGCTCGGGTTGTATTGATAATAAAATAAGTTACGCGGCCGCCAATCAGAAAGCCTCTGATAGCCACGCGCGCTGCCAAGCCGTCGGCCACGTAACAATCTTGATCAACTTTTGTTTCATTTATTAGTGTGAGTATCTCGTTAATTTTCGCAATTATTACAGTTTCTGAAAGTTCTGCCTAACTTCGATCCCTTTTAGTTTCCTGTTACGACAAGCAAGGAATACTGTGGCTGTATTCTATCCCCCAAACCACAGGGGCTAACTTCGTCAATCGATAAGGGATGTTTAGAAATTGTTTTCAACTGGACAATGACGTTCAAGCTCTTTAATTTTAGACTACGAGTGAGTTCATTATATTCTTTGGGAATTTAATGTTATGTTACGTTGCGCGTGGCGAGAGAGCGAGCGCGCAACATAAAAGAAGAAAAATAATTAAGATGGAAAATATTGAACTTGATTCCTCTTATTTTTGGGCGATGAGAAAGGTATCGCTGCCACCAGTTCTGACCGCGTATGACGCGGTGGCGTCCACTACGGTCAGAACAAATTAAAAGACGGAAAGGGTATAGCAGGATAAGATGGTCAAAAGTGCCCTTGAGCCGAATTTGCTTCGCAATGCACCATTCGATAGCATATCCCAAAAAACCATGGTACACCAAGTTTCAACCCTGTACCTCAACCGGGAGGGTAGTTACAGGGTAAGAAAGAAAAAGTAGTTTTTGCCATATTTTCCGTATTTAATGGCATTCAAAAAATCTGAAAAAATTCTAGAATATTCTAGCCATGTTTCTTTATGATTGTGAATTTTCTCAGATTTTTCGGTTGCAAATCCTAGGCGTGAAAAATCAAAAACGCAAAAAAAAGTCGAAAAATAGAGATTTCGGGTAGAAGCTTTCGAGACACTAGATTTTTACTTTTACAGTAGTTAGATATTAGCATGACTGGTGTCCTCAATTTTTTTCAGATTTTTCATTCTGGTGCGTCAAACCGAAAAAAATCAAAAACCGATATTTTCGACATATTTCGTGCGATAACATGAGAAATACTTTCAATTTTTACATTTCCTTTACACATTTAGTGCATTATGTGATTTCGAACATTTTTGCACTGGATGCAGTAAAATCTGAATGGAGAGAGTGAAGTTATTATAAATAATTGAAAATTACGCACCTTATCCTCTAAAATATTAGAAAGTTTTTCAACGTCGCCGATGGATAAGTCGGTAAGGTGTCCGACTATGGAACCGCTGGAAACTTTTTTGTCACGAGTTCGCGCCCCATGAATGTACAATTCTATTTTTTGTCATAAAACAATTTTTTTTTAAATTATTAATCACATAAGAATACACAATAATCATTTAATAACGTATGAAAATAATTTTGAAATATTTTATTATTAAGTATACATAAAAATAAGTGGAATAAGTTGAATAAAATATTTCAAAATTATTTTCATACGTTATTAAATGATTATTGTGTATTCTTATGTGATTAATAATTTAAAAAAAAATTGTTTTATGACAAAAAATAGAATTGTACATTCATGGGGCGCGAACTCGTGACAAAAAAGTTTCCAGCGGTTCCATAGTCGGACACCTTACCGACTTATCCATCGGCGACGTTGAAAAACTTTCTAATATTTTAGAGGATAAGGTGCGTAATTTTCAATTATTTATAATAACTTCACTCTCTCCATTCAGATTTTACTGCATCCAGTGCAAAAATGTTCGAAATCACATAATGCACTAAGTGTGTAAAGGAAATGTAAAAATTGAAAGTATTTCTCATGTTATCGCACGAAATATGTCGAAAATATCGGTTTTTGATTTTTTTCGGTTTGACGCACCAGAATGAAAAATCTGAAAAAAATTGAGGACACCAGTCATGCTAATATCTAACTACTGTAAAAGTAAAAATCTAGTGTCTCGAAAGCTTCTACCCGAAATCTCTATTTTTCGACTTTTTTTTGCGTTTTTGATTTTTCACGCCTAGGATTTGCAACCGAAAAATCTGAGAAAATTCACAATCATAAAGAAACATGGCTAGAATATTCTAGAATTTTTTCAGATTTTTTGAATGCCATTAAATAGGGAAAATATGGCAAAAACTACTTTTTCTTTCTTACCCTGTAACTACCCTCCCGGTTGAGGTACAGGGTTGAAACTTGGTGTACCATGGTTTTTTGGGATATGCTATCGAATGGTGCATTGCGAAGCAAATTCGGCTCAAGGGCACTTTTGACCATCTTATCCTGCTATACCCTTTAGATAGTAATTATTTCCGTTGGGTTCGTCAGTGTTCTGGGTCCCATACGGGTCCCTCCTTGAAACCTATGTGTTGGGGTGCGTGGATTTGAAATATAGAATGATAAAGGAAATGATACAAAACGGAATTTGAAAGAAATATTAATACAGTTTAGTGTGCAAAAAGAAAGTAATTTTAATTCAAAATAATTATTGAAGCTAACAGAAACTGAATTTGAAATGACTATTGTTTGAGTACTGAAATGATTCTATTTGAATACTGTTAATTACTATTAAATGAATTCAATTAAAACAATACTGATTTACAAGGGTAAAGATGCTTAACCTATTGTTTGATATAAATATAAATGAAATCGGAAAAAGATGTTTAGCCTTTGGTTTACAATGAGACCTTCTAATATAACATTAACCGGATTTGAAATGTAAAAAATTATATGTTCTTAATGAAGGACGACTGCCTCGACCAAATATAATAGAAAATTAAGGTTTTTGGCGGTTTCTATCCGCTAGGTAACGACCTAAACGAAGAGACTCTTACAACCCCCGAAAGGGCTTTACAGGTCGTTCCTGGTAAAGTATCGTAGTCGAAGCAATCGTCACACACAAACTCGCGATGATTCAAAATTCGGAATATTAAGATAGCGAAATAAACTATGATCGGTACCTGAATGTGGAAACGAGACGATCTAAAATGAAGAGACTCTTACAACCCCCGAAAGGGCTTAATAGATCGCCCGTTTTGCCGTACTCGACAAATTAGTACTGAACAGGCTTACCGTGAAACTGTAGAATATAATATACGACAAAAATCGCTCTGAGGTTCGCTATGATATCGTTGAATAATCGCTGGTTGATCTGGAACACCAAGAAAGATGAGAGGTTGGTGTCGCACTAACACTGTTGTCGCGCACCCGGTTGTCGTTTATTGCAAAATTAAGTAGACGTATCACAAGACGATTACAAATTCAGAAAATGGAATAATTAACGCGATTGAATTTAATACGAGAATTACGCGATCAACGGATTAAAAGAAAGAGGAAAAGACAGAATTCTAATAGTGTGAAATGAATTTAACGTGCGCGTCTCTGAGTCTTTGCCGCGTATTCGGAATTTCACCCTCACGACACTCTGCCTAATTCGTAGGACTTGCCGCGCAGCTAAATTACAACGAAATACAATCGACAACTCTATCTCTTAATGCACGGGCTCCCGTCACGACTTACTCGATTGTTCGACGGAGAGTAATCAGAATCGATCGCGATCCTAGCCTGAAGGGCCCGTCGCGAGGACGATGTCCTGCGTGGGGACATTTCGGCAAATCATAGCGCGTGACGACAGCGTCGCGTGCGTCGCTATTGGCTGAAAGCGCGTGCCAGCTAAATTCCTTTAAATCATGCTTTCTCTCTTTCTTGGTGTTCCATCTTTGTCTAACGGCTTTTCGGTGTTTCTACGCCGTAGAATTTCTGGAATGTTCCATGCTTTCGATAATTTCGTATATTAGCTAACAACGATGCGAATATCTATTAACAGTTTAAATCAGTCTTACTGAACAACAAATATGCGAGTAATTACAAACATGAACTATATGTGTTGTACTATTACGTATGAATAATGGACCGGCTATCACGAGGTTCCCTAAATAACAATTGGCTTGTCCATAATCATTTTGCTCGCCAAGAAATCGATCAACAATACGAATTGCGGTGGTAGCGCAAGTTGTTCGTTAAAAATCCTAATAGCATGCGATGATTCAACTGATAATTTCAATAGTATTCAATTGTTCGATATCCGAATATTCATTCCTGTACTCGCAGCGAACTTTGTTCGAGAACGTTCTTTCTGTTCAAAATCATACCGTTGGGTCTTAGTTTCAGGTAAATCTTGGAATTCGATACAATGACTTTTATTCCCCTGTGTGACCCTTCGTCTCTAAACAGTTCTCGCATGTTGCTAACGTTCGCTGGTGAGGGTTCTCTATCCTCGCCCTTTGCACTCATTCGAATATTTGAATTTCATGCTATTTCATACTTTCATTCCAACACTCAATTCGCACATACGATCGGGTTTGGGACCGACTGGCGCCTACGCGTAAAAAAGAGGAGAGTATCGGTTGAAAATCTAAAAGATGAATTGATTTTTACGCTTTTGCGCAGTTAACCTGAGGAGACCCCTATAATGCGAAGCACTGGCTAACTGCGCAGCGAACGCTGTTTACGATACCTCTCCTCGGTCGAAACCGAGTTTTTCTGTCCCGAATTCTGTTACTACGCAGTTGAGCACGACGATAGTTTCAAGGAGGGGTTTTAACTGAAGAAAAGAATTGAGAAATATGAAGAGAAATGAAAGGATAAAAAAGACAAAGTAGAATAATTATAAACTCAAACTCTTCCCTGTGCATTTCCCACATGAAGAAGTCTCTTACAACCCGAAGGCTTGATGGGAAAGCACAGAGTTGAGGAGAAAATCGAAATTATGTAGAAGTGATTTATCCCCCTCACGCTCCTTACATGAGGAGACCCCTATAACCCGAAGGCTTAATAAGGGAACGTGTGGTGGACAAATTTGCAAAATTTTCCGGACATGACAGTTGAATAAATTTTAATTATATTCCATGATTAGAAATTATATTAGTACGTTGACTACTACATTGGAATAGTTGGACATTATTCCAAATAACCTTCTGATACACATTTTGAATCAAACATGAAAATTTATAGATCTCTGAATACACATCTCGAATAAAAATAAATTATTTCAAATAGCAAATAATTTCCAATTTAAAGACACTTTTATCTGAAATAAAGTTTGATATTTTCTGTTATTTTAATTACGCGAATAAATAATTAATTTTTTATGCTTGAATATTTTCGCTTTAGTCGAAATTTGAGTTACAAAATTATTTGAAATAATGTCCAATTGTGGTCATGTGTAATTAGAGTGTTATTAAGGATATGGTTGATTAATTTGGGAAATCGATCACCAATGACCACTAAGGCAGTTAATCAAAAATATTTGAACTAAAACGTCTCAGTAGTTTGAACTATCGATGTCAGACGAAAGTAATAAAAACTGTTCAAAGGGAATATTGAAAATGAGGAGAATTGGATGAACAACGACGTCGTTTAGGACACCATTAGCATAAACAAGAAGATTTTGTCTTATTTATTCGAAAATGCTGCTTGTAATGCACAATAAGTTTGCATAGACCTTAGGCAAATTGTCTCTTATGAACCGAACCTTCCTACGATAGAAACAGTATCGGACTTTTATTAATTCCCACTACCATCGAGACTCTAAAATGAACGAGTTTCCACCTCGTGACTCGACTTCTAACCATTTCCCAGTGTTAACAGAATGTTAATTGCTAAAGGGTGAACTCGTGCTTCGAATAATTATACTACTAATTATTTCATTATCACCACGAACCACGTTTCAGTAATAAACAAATATTAGTGAAATTATTGTAAAGAAAATAATGAAAACAAATAGCCAAAGATACTCTTAGAAAATTAGAACATTTTAACTATTAACCTAATACTTGTCAACATACTAATTATCAAGTTCTATCATTTACCTGGAACCTGTGAGCAACTTAATAAGACAAAGTTCCCTTAACCCCTTCGCATCGGACAAGATATCTCGCCACGTGATTTCATTCACGATATGCTTTGGACGAGATACCTCGCGCTCCCGTTCCCGTTTTTCGGCTGCTTTGATACAAATCGTTGGACGAGATCTTGCGGTCTCGCAAAATATCGAAACAATAAGGTTACCTCCCCATTTAACCCTCGCTACATTTACACAAACAGAAACTTTTCGATGTAATAGTAAATACTTTTATCAAACTATGTTCAACAATGATTAAAGCTCAATTTATGTTGTTATTATAATTAATTAGTTAGGGAGGCTTAAATTTTAGACAAACTTAAATTTTGCAAACACATAATTTTGAATTTTAATTAGTCTGGAGTTGGGACTTTAAATTGCATGTGCAATTTAAATACAAATGACAAGAACGATATTTATCGCCTTATTTCTGCTACTTTCTGCAGGAGACACACGACTCACTTTTCTACATCATTCATTAATTTGTTTCTTCGTGTCGCATAGAAACTGGTGTTGTTTATTGCCGCACGGATTATTGTCCTTATTGGGGTTGTAAAGCCCAAGTAAACTTTTCAGTACGCGACCTTCCACAACACGTATCCGCCAAATTAATATTGGATACTTTAAGCGATTGCGTTTGGTTTGATCGAAATAGTGATCGGGTGCGTTGATTATGTGACCGATTTCGTTTGTCACTTGGTTTGAACCGAACGATGTTCGAATTAAAGCAGTTGACTGACGTCTCGACTGGTCGACGTGAGGAGTCGTTATTTTTGGCCGAATTCTTATGCCACTGCACTGATTCGATATAAAAGAAAACTTTCGAGGTCCTTTCTGTGCAACGTTTGAAGGAATTGTGCCTGGCGAACAGGTTGATGGTCACCGTGGCACCTCGGAGTGCTGTTAAAGGTGTTGCTGATTTTCTGCGTTTTCCAATCAACGTCTTTCAAAAATTTGTGGACTCGCGTATACGCCCTTTGGCCACCCCTCTTGGAGAGGTTTGTGTTGCTCTGCGAGAGGAGGGGGTTCTCGAAGGTTTGACGACATGACATGGTTTTCTTCAGGTTGACCCTTGTCGACAAACACCGTTATGCACGTGTTGCTGGCCGACCTTTCAGGACTCCAGGTTTATGACATATCTTCGAGTTGTTAGGACGGCGAGGCGCAAAATTTAAAGCTATTGTGTGAGGATTAAAAGACGAGAAAATAAAGTTTACTGTCGCGCGAAAGTGAAATTGTCGGTTGTAAAATCAAAAAGGAATACAGGAAAAGTTAATCTTTACAAGAACTTATTTTGCACGTTCACGTGATAAAGCAACCTTCGAGAACTATCGGGCATTGTATTCCGCGTCGGACGCTTTCCTCCCTTTGTTCGTCCTTTCTTTCAAGAAGAAAAAGTGATCCCATTTAAAATCCGCTCATTGATGTTTCTATGTTGAACGAACGAATTTAAATTGACAAGTTGATGTGTAAATGAAGGTCGATGCAAGTCGTTTCCAGAAGTAATAAGAGAAGAGCAACAAAGGGAGTGTTTAAACACCTATGGAAGATACTACGAAGAAAGCTTCTTTTCCTTTACAAAATCCATTCGATGCATAATTTCACCCGATTTTTTACTCCCTGTTTACTTCATATTGAGCGGAAATAGCTTCTTAATGGTTCGATAAACAGAGGTTTCTCGCTAGAAAACATCAGTCAAATACACGTCGATTTCTGTTGATGGGCAACGCTATCTCGTACATATTTGCGTAAACTACCAATTTCTCTAAATGAAGTATGAGCTGACGTTTCTAACGATTATATGAATTCATCGCTCGAAAATATTAAATAAAATAAATGAAATAGAAATGAAGATATTGATACATTTACCTGAACGAAAATCATTGGAATACCAAGAAAGAACGATGCCACCCAAATTGTAATCACCACCTTACGGGTCTAGCTTATCGTGCTCCTGTATTGCGCTTTCATCGGATGAATTATCGCGAAATACCTGAAACACACTGATGGAATTTTTAATTCCAATTTAACTTTTTTGCAGTTGAAAAATAATTGTCGAATGAACTATAGTGAAATATTAAATTCCCGAGATTATAGAGCATGCAGGTTGGTGATGGACCGAGCGATGTCTGTCAGTGCGTCGCGAATGAATGCCGACGGATTTCATGCGTCTTTTCGAAGTTGTAAGTCTTGGAAGAGTCTGATGGCTAGTAGTCCGTCACGACGCGTTGTTTCGCCAAATTAATTTTGAAACAATAGTTGAAAATTACGATTACGATGGTCTGATATTTCTTGGTCATGAACGTTGACCGAATGAAACGTATGACCCCGAAAAAAGTGCGTAAGTGTCCGTCGCGTTCGAATGTCGCCGTTTTTAACGTCTCGATTTTTTCTCGTTTAGCGGGGAGACTACGTTGATTGGCTTTTTCCGAAAAGCTGAGTTTCCAATCAGCATGTCCCCTGAGTACCGAGTCCGCCCCTCCTTACGCCCTTAGCGCGATTTCGTCCAGGAGAGGGTGGAGTAATATCTGAGGTATCGGAGGACCTCGAAAGTTCGACAACGCCGCACCAGGGTTTTTCCATCCAGGTTGGCCTTCGAAGGCCTCGTACCGTTAGACGACCGCTGTCGAATTACCCTTCGGAAAGACTCAATTTATGACGTGTTTTAACCATTGAGACCGAAACGAAAATAAAACTCTAACTTCATTGTTGAAAAAAGGGAAACTACTATTGCCGACAATATTACAAGGTTTACTCAAAAATAGTTGTACCGTCGCGAAACCGTCATAAATTAACTTTCGAAATCCTCGTACTGCGTTTTCCCTAGAACGGAACACAGGTGGCAATGGTGAAAAGGCGGCAATAGAGCAAAGTAATTTTTTCCACACTTATATAAGTGGATTGTATCTAATTAAATGATTGACTTCGAACACGTTTGTATATCGACTAGATTTTATTTGCTGAATACTTGTATGAAAGTTGTTTCGAGAATGACTCTTTGAAGATTTCTTCTGTTTTTCGAAGGCTCGGAGTGGGCGTACAATTTTCCGTGAAATGGGTGAGGGAAACAGTTTCTAATTTTCTATTGGCTAGACAAATTCGGGTGGAAATGGAAAACGAAATGAGCATAGCAAGTAATAAACCAAGCAATACCTCGACATGAATAGAAAACTGCAAACAAAAGACTACTGCTAAGGTTAAAGGTCCTGAAAACCAGATGTGACTAGTAATAAACTAAAATTACTCGACAGGATTCCTTGGGTCTTATTGCTGCTACGGGTAAAAGGACCTATTGACTTGAAAATACAGAGTGTTTGAAAGAACGAAAAAACGATAACTATTGTATCGATGGAAACTTGGATTGAGGTCTAATCCTCTCGCTGTAATATTGTATTTTAATATCTAACAGCCAATTAAACGAAAAAAAAGAAGCGAGTGCAGCGATTATCCGGATCTTTTTCAATTAAACGGGACCATGAATACAAAGTAGCTGGAGATTTCTGTACCGACTGTGAATCAGCCCACCCTCGTCGCCGAATGCAAACGAATTAAACTAGCAAAATTACGTATCATTTAATAATGATTGGCAAAGCCGCACTGTCAAGAATAAATTCTATTTAGTCTGATCGATTATCCAATTGACGAATATGAATTTTACGAACCGTATTTAATTTTGATCGCTTAATATAATACTTTGATAGCCGCAAATTCCATATGAAATCCAATAAATGTATTAAAATTAGGCTCTCTCCATGGTCTGCCGTCCGAGGGTACAATAAAGTCTACTTGTAGAATTACAATAAAGTTGCAATATTGATCATTTTTAGACGAGTACAGTTTATAAATTAATACAGCAATCGCAGTTATTGTTTGCAAAATTTATTTGTTTCATTTACACCACAAAAGAGTTATAAAGGGAAAGGCGAAAAACAATGAAAGAGCAATCAATTCAGCGGTGTGGAAGAGAAACTCGTCGATAAGGTGGTTCAGTTTCCCCTGAAATCAAATAAATTTTAAGCGTGACGGGAGAAAGGACGTTAAATCACGTATCTTGATCATCTTGGAGGCCTATTTCTTGGCTTCTCTACTAAAAGAAAACATGAGCAGTGAACCGAAATAACAGCTTCCTCCCGAGGAATCATAAATTCACAAATCTTAAAAAATTGACATTGAAAGGTGTAAAATATTTGTATTATGAACATGTTAAATAAGTCTTACGATGAATTCGGTGTGAAGGAAAGTGGAAAAGGAAAGAAAACATCTGGCATTCTCAACTCCCTTGGAATCTTATTTGAAATGGAAAAGACAAATCCTGCTCCTCTTTCCCTGTGTTAACTGCCTTCGAAACGTGCTAAAATAAAGATAGGAACGAATTTTGTTGAAACTACGCCAACGAACGTAAACTTTTAGGTAGATTCGAGCAGCGAATTCTTCTTCGCGTGAAATTGAAAGGAAACGATTTACGATGAAGAAAATCTCTAAACAACTTTACGTTGATTACATTTCATTTAAACTTAAATGATCTGCGGATGAATTGTCGCTATATCTTGAATTAGAAAATAAAAATGTGATTGAAATATTTAGAGATTGTAAATAATTATTAAAGTTAAACTGGATAGACCCTGAAATCATTATTAGATATGAACAGTGTAATACATAATAGGGGCATGTTATTGAAACTGCCACCTAATCCTCGTGAAATTTATAATCCTTCGGATTTATTAATCTTGCCGGGAAAGAGAGAGGACATTAGAAAAGATCTATGGGATTTAAATAATTTTGAAACTAATAGCCACGTTTCATGATACATAGAACGAACATTTCCAACTACGCAGGCAGACAGTGCCATCGATGGAAAATATGGGGAAACTTCTGAAAGGCCCCTCCACCATAGGACACCCAAACTTTGGATTTATAGTAATTGAGGAAGAGAAAAACTAAAATCAAAATCAAAGAATAAAAGCTTTAAAGTTCGAAAGTTGAGCGCTTAAGAGTTGGTGGAAGAGTGACGAGTGAGCAAAAGAGTCATTACGCAGCCTCACTTTCTTCTGCGCATGTGCAGTCTGATTTTAAGGAAGATGAGTATATTTCATGCAGGGCATTGGAAAAGCGTGGGACGCCCCTATTATCTCGAAAAGAACGCACTTTCACGCAAAATGATTCTGAAAAAATTGAGGTTTCCATTTAAAAAATTTGATTTGACCTACAAATAACCTCCAAGGTCAAGTTCAAGGTCACTACTAGATAATACTTTACGATCCCTACAACTTTTGTTTTAGTAATTTTCCGTGGAAATGCGTTCTTATCGAGATAATAGGGGGGTCCCACACTTTTCGAATATCTGGTATATCTCGAGAACGGTTTATTTGCCAGCTTTCAAAGTGGTCTCATTCGATTTCTCATCCCTCAATTACTATAAATCCGAAGTTTGGTTGCCCTAGGGTGGGGGGGGGGGGGGGGGGGGGGGGGGCTTTCGAAAATACGGCTATAAATAAGGAGAAATTCTGACAACTCGTTTGAGTTCGCTAATTAATTGTAGGTGAAACTGTACTCCTTGAATGTGAAACGACGTTACGTTAAACGTTTTTATTCTTCCTACATGTTTTTATTCTCCTTTTCTTACGAACATCGAGCAATGCAAAAGTGTCATAATTTTGTCTTCCAGTTAATCTCTAAGTTTTTACGTAAACAAATAATTGTTTTAACGATAGGTTTAATAAATCGGAAGACTTTTGTAACAAATTTCACATTTTTTGTTGTCCTAAAGATACCTAAGAAAATACAACTTTGATTAAAGATAAAGTTTCTTTATAAAAAATATTGGATGGAATTTTTTTTATTTTAATATGATTTAACTTGGAAGTGGAGATAGGTACGATATTAGGTTAAATAATGGGTAGTTTAAAGGAAATAATAATGTAAGATTTACCTTTCGATCGACGTTGAGGTTAACATGACAACCGAGCAAATAACCGATACGCTCTGGATATAATGCACCGACTTGCATAGAAACACGCCCATAGTCCACGTGTAAGAGAACAGCTTGGCTACCTGCGACAAATCGTTAACCATCTCGTTAGATTAAATAGTCCGAATACACTTTGCAAGCTCATTCACACGTTTCAAAGCAATTTTGCTAAGAAAAAAAAAATGACACGTGTCATATCCCTTGGATAAATTTTCAAATAATAACACAATAATAAGTATTCTATCATTCATGATTTCATTTCCTCACCTCTGTTATGATCCTCCCATTCATTTTTCAAGTCGTTCAAAACAGTGTTTCCAGAAAAACTACAAAACAATCGCAGGGAGAACAAAAAATCATAAGAACAAAGGGACGAATGTTGGAATGAAAGAAGAAAATCTCGGAAAATACAGGAAACGTTCCTCGGAGCTTTCGAATGGAAGAAAAAAAAGAACTTCGACGTTCCAGGCAAGAACGTGTTTAATCAAGCATCTTTGAGATGTAGGCAAAAAAGATGAATACGTTGTTGAAGTAGGATAAGCTGTTATAAGAGCACGCAGTCGATAAGAGTACGCACTGAAGCTAAAAGTGAAATAGTTTCGATATTGAAGCTAAGTTCAATCATATTTTTATTGACGTACGGTGTAGGTGTTTGTGCCAAAAAAGAATTAAAAAGTGTTCAAAAGCGGAAGAGCCAGGTAAAGAGTATAGCAGGATAAGATGGTCAAAAGTGCCCTTGAGCCGATTTTACTTAGCAATGCACCATTCGATAGCTTATCTCAAAAAACGCGAACGAACCGTGTCGTCGATCGCGATCCGCACTGTAGCAGTTCTTTTAAGCGACTAAATGTTACGCGTCGATCGCCCGAGAACCCTCGAACGAAAGGGGTGGTGAACGAAAAGTAGTTTTCGTTCTCTCTTACTTTCTTTATTCATCGTGAGCGGCGATGAGAAACCGTTAGGTTATTTATGACATGCATGTGCTAGAACCGATCCTAGTGAAAACTAACAAAGACCCTGCCTTGATTCGTACATATTTCGAGACATAGGCTATTCACGGTAGTCACTTGAGGTTATATAAGATAATTTTTAACAAAAAACAAATCCGACTTCGAAATGCACTAAAAAGTGTAAAATAATTTCTATTTCATTTATATCAATATTCCATAGCTATTAATAATATCTACTTAATTATTAAATAGGATACCAAATACATTTCAAAGTTTTCGGAGGCGGTGCAAAATTAAAAATACCCGAATATACGATGCTGCCAACAACGATTTGATTGCGGTATGGCAAACTTGGTAATTAATAAGTCGTAAGAAAAAAAATTCGAAACGTTATAGATACGGCAGGAAACATTCATAATTGCAACGATTGTATCCGAAGTTGGTAACACTTCTAATGTACATGTTTATTGTGTAACGTGAAATGTTATCACATGAACATGTTTAGAGTGGTATGGCGACATTGTCGTGGGAATATTTATCGATAGTCTGTAGTATCGATATGTCTCGAATATCAGTCGAGGACCTTTGTATCGGTGGTTGTAAATCAAGAGCGAAATTTAAACACCATCTGCGCGTACAGTTATATAAATAAACAAAGCTTAAATTGTAAACGTCTCGACGTGGGTGATCGAGCTGAGAGAAGGCCGGAAATCCAGAGAATGGAATAGTTTCACTTCGAAAATTCCTAAAAGACTAATTTATGATAGACCATATCCAATTCTGTTTTCGACCAAGTCACGAACGGTCCTTAAAAGTTACGAAGTCTTTTCCGATTCCAATATTTAAACAACAGTGATACCAGTTTTGTTTAATTCATTTTTGCGCCTTACAAGCAGGGTGCTTTAGCGCTCCACGGATACCTTACCCACGTTCTTCAAATCCTAGAAAATCCCTAAACACCAAAGCCCACACGGAACAACACGCGACATTTTTAATAACGTGTGTGATTCCTCTCTACAGCTTGCTTTGTACTTTGCGATCTTATAAATGGTGAACAGAAATATATGACGTACGATAACTGATAACCGATGATGATATGGTAAATATACACGATACAATGAAATTCCTATTATTTTTCAAAGAAAAAGTAATATGATCGCAAAGTAAGAAGCAAGCTTTAGAGGGGAATCACACACGTTATTAAAAATGCCCCTAGACCTACTGAGCTGTGCGAGTTAAGTATGGTCTTTCGTGAACTGCAGTATAGTTAATCCGCAATGGGTATTGTTGTATGACCAATTCACCACCAACAAAGATATCCTAATCCAAACATATTCTAGTCATAGTTCCAGCTCATCTAGCCTCCTGCACTTAGTTAGTCATCCTATTCCTTCCTTACTCATGTAGCTTATTCTCCCCAGTTATTCATCCTGCCCCTTGTACCTTGACCATCCGCTGACCCCCAGTTACCCTCGCTTACCATATATATAGATGTTCCCCAAAACATCTTGGTAGATTTTTCTGTAGTCAGTACTAGCGTGCGCTTCTTGCCGTTCAATAAACGTCTTGATTTTTAAAAGTGTTGTACCTGATTCCCCAACCCGGAATTCAACACAAATTTGGTGTCAGAAGTGGGATTGTTCTGACGGCTTTTCACTCAGTTGCATTTGGATATTCATTATCTCACTGAGGAGAAGGCGCTGATTTCTATCGGTTACATCGGAACAAGAAGAAAAGAAGAAAACTCGTCCCGAAGCTCAACAAACACAATTGGTCGTATCTTCTGGATTCTTCGTGTGTCCAGCACCACTGTGAGTTGCAGTCTTTCTTCGGAAGGAGGAAAACGTCTAAACGGTCGCATGGTAAATACTGAACTTCAGATATTCTCAACGTATTATTTTTCAATTTCCGACGTGTAATCCTATCCTCGTATTCAAAAATGTCCCTAAGTAACGAAGTTGATACAAACCTAGATTCCGCAATGAATATATCCTTAAACCATTTGATAAAACTGTTACCGAGGGAATTCGATTGTGACAGAACAAAACTACGTTCGTTTATTAAACAGGTAGACTCTGTTTTTGAATTAGCTAGTCCTTCGCAAAAACCGGTTCTCTTATTATTCGTAAAAAATAAAGTAGAGGGTAAAGCCCGAGACCAGATTGGTATTCATTGTAATCTCACCACTTGGGAGGAAGTCCCTGAATTATTGCTAAACTTATATCAGGATAAAAAATCTCTAGATCAACTCATGGAAGAATTAAATTCAATTCAACAAAATCGCAATGAAAACGTTTCACAATTTTATCAAAGATTAGAAGAACTCTAATCAAGAATTCTAGGAACTATTCACTCAACAGACTGTGAGGGTAATACATTGGCAGGGCGCGTAGCAATGATAAACGAAATGACTCTCAGTCGTTTCGTGTTTCATTCGCACCCACAAATATCCCAAATGTTGAAATATCGCGATTTCCCAAATATTAACAGCGCTCTCACGGCAGCTATGGCCGAGGAGAAAGCTTTGCGTCTGAGATACAATAACTTTCAGCATTGTAGAATTTGTAACAAGTCAAATCACAGCATTAATGACTGCTATTTAGGGAAACAAAGATCACCTCCTAGTAGAGCAATCAATTTTAATCAATCGAGTCAAAACAATGCATTAAATAATATAAAACAGTGTAGATATTGTAAAAATTTTGGTCACAATATAGAAGAATGTAAGAAACGGGAGTATAATAATTCTAGACAAAATAACGGACTCTATCGCCAGTCAAACTCCAACAATTTGCAAATAAATCGATAGCAACCAAATCCTAACAATTCATATCAACATCGATCAAATCCTAACAATTCTTATACATACCGAGGTCAACCAAATCCTAACAATTTTCGCATATATCGACAGAATCCAAATTCCTTTAATAATCATTCTCAAAATCCACGAGATATTAGATAACAAGAACAGAACCAATTCACTCCTAATGAGGTTGCGCCATATAATACCATCTCAAAAGATTCTCAAACTGGAAATTTTCGTCAGGTCCAATATCCACCAGAACCCCCGAATCCATTGGAAGAAGCAACGAAGGAATTCAATCTCATGAGTACACGATAAACTCTTCAAATTCATTTTTTAACCGACTTCGAAAAGGAGGAGGTTACTCAATTCGATCAGTATGTATTTTTTTTTTTGTGTGTGTTCACCGATTACTCCGAGATAGATGGACCAATTGGAACGAACCCTTTTGCATCTTGTAGGGTATGTCTTCCGATTGGTCCCATTAAAAAAAAATTTTTCATTTTTTCATTGTTATTGCAAAATACATGAAGTTTTTAATCTCAAGGTTGGACGATTTCAATAATCTTTTAATATGTTGTCGGGGGCATGATTCTGAACAACTTTTTTCTTATGCTTAATTAACGGAAAGCTTTAGTTTCCGAGATATTCGTGAAAAACTATTGTTACTACTACATTGAATTCTACGTATGCCTACGTGTCTCTACCGGTGTATGAGTCAGCATGCAGTCGCCGATTCTCTACTGTTTCTATATACATATGTATACTCTGCAAGGCATGTACCGATCGCGACGAAACCTTTCGCATTTAATAAGAGATATCTCCGCGATGATCCCACTTGCAAAAATGTACGGAACTTGTTAGCGTTGAAAACTATTGTTATAATTAACCAATAAGAACGGTAAACCACCTTACGGCATCCTACAAATACTGCTCGTTCCACTAAAAAGTGTGAAATAAAATAATTTTTAACAAAACATACAACCGACTTCGAAATGCACTAAAAAGTATGAAATAATTTCTACTTCATTTATACAAATACCCAACAGCTATTAATAAAACCTATTTACTCGTTAAATCGTATACTAAATACATTTCAACCTTTTCGGAGGCGGCGCAAAATTAATAATACCCGATGATGCCAATAACGATTTGATAGGTTGCTGACGCCTGAACTAGGATCTTCCTAGTAGAAGAAAGTTTTTAATTTTGTGCTATATTAACGTAGGTACGCCAAAAGATTTTTTCTTATTTAATAAAGAGCGTCAACTTAAATCTTAAATTCTATTTCAATTTTTAGACTTCGATACCGTAACACTAACCACTGATCATATTACTCTCCATTAAATTCCCCTTACGGTGTATCGAATTAATTGGAAAAAGAAAAACTTTATTGCGTCAGATAATCAAATTACTAATTACGCTCGTAGATTCGACCGCAATACTACACATTAATTATAATTATTACTTCAACAGTATTCTCCACAGATAAATAACAGTTGTTTAGCCCGACGTTCTAACAGAGATCTATTTAATAATTCTTATTTTTGGGCGATGAGAAAAGGTATCGCTGCCACCAGTTCTGACCGCGTATGACGCGGTAACGTCCTCTACGGTCAGAACAAAAATTAAAAGACGGGAAATTTAGATAGTAATAATTTCCGTTGGGTTCGTCAGCGCTCTGGGTCCCATACGGGTCCCTCTTTGAAACCTTGTATTGTTATGCGTGGATTTAAAATGGTAAAGGTGGTTGAAAGAAAATGATTAAACTGGTTAGTGTGCAAAAGAAAATAAATTTTAATTCAAAATTGTCTATTGGATAGTGAAGCTAACAGAAACTGAATTTAAAATGACTATTGAATGAATACTAATAAATTCTATTAAATACTGATAATTCAAATTAGAACAATACTGGTTAACAAGGGTAAAGATGCTTAACCTATTTTATAACGTGATTTGACCAGAAAGGCGCTTTTCCTTTGATTCGCAATGTGAGATTCCAATATAATTTAAACGGATTGGTAGTTGAAAATTTAATGTTTGACGACTGACTCGACTAGATAGAAAATGAAAAGTTGGCGGTGTCAATCCGCAAGGAAACGACCTGAATGAACGGACTCTCACAACCCTCGAAAGGGCTTTACAGGCCGTCCCTGATAAAGTTCTGAAGTCGAAACAATCGTCTCACAAAAATAGTGATAGTAGAAAATGCAAATATATCCAAAATGTATATTATATAATTCGGTACCTGAACGTAAAAACAGGACGATCTAAAATGAAGAGACTCTCATAACCCGAAGGCTTAATAGATCGCCCGTTTTGCCTTGTTGAAAATCAATTATAATGCACGACAAATTAGTACTGAACAGGCTTACCGTGAGAATGTAGAGTATAATATACGATAAAATCGTTTATAAATGCGCTGGTAGATCGTTGAAAATCGCTGTAGTATCTGGAACACCAAGAAAGGTTGAGAGATCTGTGGCGGCACTACACTTGTCGCGCGCCCGGTGGTCGTTTATCGCAAAATTTAATAGACGAAACACAAGACGATTACGCTCTTCGAAATAATATAATAGTAACGCGAGTAAATTTAATACGGAAATTACGCGAGCAAACGAGTTAAAAGGAAAGAGAAAAGATAGAAATTTAGAAGTGTGAAAAGGCTTTACGTGTGCGTCTCAGAATTATTGAACAATAAATTTGCAAGTAATTGAATCAATCATTCGTAGTACCATTGCGCACGGATAATGAAACCGATGATCGCGTGGTTTCTTAATTAACAATCGGCTTGTTCATAATCATTTGTTCGCAGAGAAATCGATCAACAATATGAATTGCGCCGGTACGCTCGATATAAGGCATTCGGTGTTCGATTGCTATTTTTCAATAACGACAGGTTTCCATTATTAATCGAATATTCGTTATTACATTTGCGACGTAGTTGCTTCGAGAACGTTCTCGCCATTCGAAAATTACCGTTAGGTTTTCGGTTTCAGGCAAATTTTCGGAATTCGATACAAAGACTTTTATTGCCCCGTACGACCCTTTGCCTCTAAACAGTCCTCGAACGCTTGCTAACGTTTGCCTGCAAGGGTTCTCATTCCTCGCTCTCGCATTCATACAAATTTTCAACAAGCTAGATTGCTTTGCGTTCTCATTCCAGCAATCAATTCATACACGCGATCGGGTTAGGGACCGACTGGCGCCCACGCGTGAAAAAGAGGAGAGTATCGATGTTAATTTTGGCAATAACGTAATCTTTACGTTTTGCGCAGTTAGCCTGAGGAGACCCCTACAATGCGAAGCACTGGCTAACCGCGCCGCGAACGGTGTTTATGATACCTCTCCTCGGTCGAAGCCGAGTTTTTCTATCACATGTTTCTGTTACTACGCAGTTGAGCACGACGATAGCTTCAAGGAGGGGTTTTAACTAAGAAAAGAATTGAGAAGTATGAGAAGAATGAAAGGATAGAAAAGACAAAAGTAGAATAATTATAAGCTCAAACTTTTCCCTGTGCATTTCCCACATGAAGAAGTCTCTCACAACCCGAAGGCTTGATGGGAAAGCACAGAGTCAAGGAGAAGTTAAAGAGAGGTGCAGAAGTAATTCGCCCTCCCCACGCCCCTTACACGAGGAGACTCCTACAACCCGAGGGCTTGATAAGGGAACGTGAGGCGGACTTTGTAAAATTTTTTCGGACGTGACAAATCCTCCCCCCTTAAAACTATCGCCGCCCTCGGCGATATGGAAGTTGAGCGTATTGCTCACGCGATGCGTTGGGATGCGCTCAACGCAGGATAGGATCGAAGACGCGATCGTAGATAATCTGGACTATCAAACTACCGCGGACCTGCGCTCGACGATTCACGCCCGTCCCGCCGACCCAGAGCCGCAATATCGCCTGTCATCCTTGGCCTCGCACTATGTTGGTAATTCCTCTGAGGGTGCGCTCGGTGATCCCCAAACATCCCTCCATATTGAGGGCCACCAGGTTTGGGCACCCTTGTGCGGCCGTGCACGCGTCTTCGTCCGTGACACCTAACGAGTCTCGGCAATTTACCTCCTCCAAGGTAGAGATGTTCCCCAGTACCTGCGCTCCCACCGTGGGATGCAGGTTATTGATGGCAAGTCGCCGGAGTGCCGTCAATCTCTCCAAAGGCTCCAACGCAAATTGCCCTCGTATATTGGAGCATCCCGAGAGGTTTAGATCTGTTAATTGGGCTAGGTGCTCCCCAATGTGGATGACGAATCCGTTGCCCACCCAGCCACAGAACATCGTGCTGAGGTTCTTGAGGTTCTTAAAGGCCTCCGGGATACTGGTCGCGGCCTCCGCCGGGCCTATTTGAAGGACCAAGAAATGAAGGGGTTGGTCTGGTGGCACCTCGAAGTCGTCATCGTCGGCCGCCGGTTCTGGTGCTGGTACGAAATTGATGTCGCAAATACTAAGTTCCTCGAGGGTGGAATGTAGAGCGGTATTCGCGATTAGAGCATGAAGCGGCTCTTCGGTGGTTATGGCGGTACACTGCGCGAGCTCTAAGTCGACGAGCGAGCGCGCGGCTCGCAGGAAAGCCGCCACAGGTGCTGGAGACAGTGATTCGCACCTCTTCACACGCAGACTCCGGAGCGCCGGCGTCAATCGCGGCAACGACGCCCCCACGAACGCCGTGCCCGTGGCACCGAAGCGTTCGAGTCGCGTCGCAGCCGCAAACAACGCCGACAACTCCGGGTCCACGCTGCCCAAGCATGATCCCAATTCTAATTCCCGCAACGAGTTCGCTGACGCGATTAAATCACGCACCGCTGATGGACGCAGTAAGGTCCCGGTTAAATCGATTTTCACTAGATTCGGGCAATGCCGAACCACTATTCCCAGCACCTGGGGCCGCAATCTTCCTACGACCCTTCCGTCGTCGAGTCGCAGGTCCGTGATATAAACGCCCAGGCGACGCACTGCCCAGTTCAGCATCTCGGTCGTAATCCTCCTACTTTCCCAGGCCTGCGGCCATCGCCAGTCAGTAAGGTCCAGTCGGTTGGTTCCAGCGTAGGAGGCCATGGAGCCCATTCTCCATGCTCGACTCACGCATTCCATGCGCGCTCGGTCCGCGAATGGAAGTAGGCGCGCAATCCTGGTGATAGCCTCTATCGGAAGCGGAGGTGATGGTCTAGGCTCCCATCCGGGGAACGGCACAGCCCCGTCCCTGGGGCGTAGGAGTTTGGCCTCATGCCATGGGTCGGCAAGGGCAGCCCTGATCCTCCGTTTATGAAAGATTGGCTGGGTGTTCTTAACCCACGCGATTGCCTCTGCTGCTAGCGTGGCTTGCGGGAAGGTGACGTATCCCTGCGTCCCCGTTGATTTCCGTGCCACTACAGCATGCTCCGGCCGAAACTCTTTGAAAAGCTTGAGCAGCTCCTTGGTCTTAGTGAACGGCGGTATACGGGTGACGAAGACTATTCGCCCCTCGTTCTCCTCCTTGGTGTTCCGGTAACGGGATGCCATGATGCAGTTGATGATCCTAGATTAATTCAAATACAATGAAACAACGCATATTTACGTACAGAAATTCGAATTGAATACGTGTGCTTTTCTCGGTATTTTCCTGTAATAAGTACAATAGGTGTTAAATATATAAATAAATACGCAGTGCGCCAGTCGGCCCCCCTTTGAGGAGTAAAGTGCCCCCTTCGTCGAACAATATTACCGATTATGAAGGCCAACCGCTGCACTCAATCTTTCTTGGTTCCTACGAACTTTAATTTGTCTACATGTTTCATAAAAATGTTGCCTGTCCCGTCTTCCAGCACGACATTATTTCTAGCTGTAAAATCTACTATCTTATAAGGGCCATGATACCTTTTGCCAAACTTGCCTTTACGCGGCTCGACCAGGACGTATGCCACGTCCCCTACCTGCCCTTTAAATGGACGAGCTTTCGCATCGTAATAGGTTTTCGAGCAGACCTTTGCACGATCTAAATTACTAGAAGCGATTTCGCGCATTTCGTGCAATCTGTCATTTAAGTCCCGAACGTACCCGGTGTACGTGAGTAAATCGTCGCTCGCAGGGAACGAGGTCGGTGCGCGTGTACGTTTACCGTACACCAGTTCGAAAGGTGTAAATTTCGTTCCCTCGTGCACCGAGGTATTGTATGCAAACATTGCGAACGGTACCAGCCTATCCCAATCGTCAAAGTCCCCCAAATAATGTGTAATATAATCTACCAGAACCGCGTGACTTCGTTCTAAAGAACCATTAGTTTGGGGATGGTATCCAGATGTGGTGAGATGGTGAATACCAAACATCTGTGCTATAGCAGATATTACTTTATTTAAGAAGCTTGTCCCTCGATCGGACAAGATTAGTTTTGGGGCACCGAATTGCAGGATAAGATTGGTGACCAGCGCGTGAGCGACTGTTTCAGCCTTAATATTAGGAAGTGGTACTGCGATGCAAAATTTGGTCAATCCATCTTGAATAGTTAGAATATGTTTGTTACCTTCCGGAGTGGTAGGGAGCGGACCCACCGTGTCAATGGAAACCTTCGCGAAGGGTTCCGCGGGTGTATCGGTGATTACCATTGGTTCGCGGGTCTTGTGTCTCGAGATCTTACGCGTTTGACAGCTCGGACAATTACTTATGTACGTTTCGATATCTTTCTTCATATTAGGCCAATAAAATCTCTCGCGGATACGGCGGTATGTTTTAGTTATTCCCTTATGCCCGACTATTAAGCTATCGTGTAATTCGGAAATAATGCGTGATCTTAATTCCGCAGGTGGTAGTTGAACACGGCCATAACATAAGGTTACTGAGATGTTAGCATTTCGGAATGTTTCTCGTAAGGCACTAGTTAACGTATGCTGCGGTAACGTTTCCGTGAGATCGTCGACTCTTGAGATTCGAAATGAGTTAATCTTTAATTCAAATAATTTTTGTTTTAGATTCCTCAAGAGTACGCGTAACCTGGTTATTGGCAGGTCATCCTTCGCGTTATCTTTCGCGACGAGGCTGAATATTCGGTGTTTACCGCGCTTTGTAACGAGTATGTTCCCTATCTTTAATTCCGCGTCCGTGAATTTATTGAGTTAATCGCGCCAAGATCCGTTAATAATTTATTCGTTGGTGTAAGATAGCGGTCACGACTGATAAAATGTACATAATTGTCACGATAATACGTAAGGTTCTCGGAAGCGAACTGTACAACCCTTGGAGGTTTGACTTCCCGGTCTTCCGGTGTTTCTAAGCTCGACGTATCGGTCAAAACGTCAAAGTCAATGGCAATTGGCGGAGTTTTCATTGGCACGGAAGGCTCCTCCCGCATTTCCTCAGGTTTACGTTTGAAAATCGATGGTTTATGTGGAGTTGACAATGCGATGGGTGGTGTAGATGGTAAGATTGTAGGTAACTGTGATTGGTGAGATGGTCGGTAAACTATTGTATCTGTAAAATTATCTGTTAGTTTGGATAATCCATCTAGCGTTTGATGTAACTCATCAACATCAGTATCGTCGCTTTCGTCTAACTGTTCTGGTCGCTCGTGATCCGACTGTACGTCGAAATACTCTTGACTGGTGTTACTAGAGAACGGTATTTTATATATTTCCTCGTCAGGCCGAGCGCATCCGGAACCCGGGGTCTGAGGAGCTCCTACAACTCGGTTACCCGAGCTGAACCCCAAGCTCGGAAGTACGCTCCACCTGCGTAGGAAAATCGGCGGTTCCGACTCGGTATCGGAATCCGAACCTGAGCTTCCAGAATCATCGGACGAACCTGACGTAGGTGTATTAGATGTTACCACGATAGATGGTTTTTGGTATGGAACAGTTAAAGTTGCTGGCTGATCAGCTGATCGATGTCTTGTACGCGTAGCGATTGCATCTGGGTCTATTATCCTCGGTTTAGGATTCGATTTGGATCCTGGTGGTCGGCCTCGCCCCCTGCGAACGACGTCTCCCGACGGTTCGGAATCAGACGAGCGCGGTGACCCGGATATCGGCATAATGTTTGCCGATTGCAAAGCACGTTTCGCTCTCTTAGCTTTTATTGAATTCGAAACGCGCAAAAATCGTTCTATCAACGTTACTATCGAGCATGGTTCACGCCGCGTTTCTTCGCTCGATGATGTGAGCGTAAATTCATCTGAGCCGTTTAATTCCGCTTCAATGACCGGATTTCGCGATAAAGCGTCCGCGTTGACGTTGTCTTTCCCGGCTTTGTGAACGAAATCGTAATCATAGTCTCGTAGTTTTAATCTCCACCGGACCAAACGTTGACCGGGATCTTTGATGGAATTGATCCAACGCAATGGTTCGTGGTCGCTGACCAATGTAAATTTCCGGCCATACAAATACGGTCTAAAATGTAAAATGGAATACAGAACCGCGAGGCATTCCTTCTCTGTTGTGAAATAGTTCCGTTCCGGTTTCGTTAGAGTTCGCGACAAATAAGCGACAGGTAAGTCATGTCCGTTGACTTCTTGACTCAAAACTGCTCCGATAGCATAATCCGACGCGTCGGTCGTAAGCGTAAATGGTTTTTCGAAATTTGGATACTGTAGGATCGGTGCTCTACATAACGCTTTCCTTAACGCGATGAAACTGCGTTTTTGCTCTTTTCCCCAAATAAATTCTGTGTTCTTCTTCAAGAGATCGGACAAGGGTTTTGACAACTCCGCGAAATTATGTATAAAACGTCGGTAGTAACCGGCTAGGCCTAAGAATTGGCGTATTATTTCGCGTTCCGCGGTCGCGGGAAGTTCTTAACCGCGCTTATCTTTTTCGGATCGGGGCGTACGCCCTTACGACCGATTATGTGCCCGAGGTACGCGACTTCCCTTCTCAGAAATTCGCATTTGTCCGGCTGGAGGGTCAATCCGGCATCGGCCAAGCGCGTAAAAAGGCGCCGAACCTTCTTGCCATGTTCCTCCAGCGTACGCGCAAAAATAACGATATCATCTAAATATACAAACAATTCTGTACCCTGTAAACCACGGAGTGTACTATTCATTAAACGCTGGAAAGTTGCCGGTGCATTTTTTAACCCTTCGGGCATTCGTACATATTCATAATGCCCAGTCGGCGTGCTGAATGCCGTTTTATGACGATCCTTGGGATCGGTTTCAATTTGTTGGAAACCACTAGCTAAATCAAATACGGAAAAGTATTGGGCACTGCCAATGAGGTCTAGAATCTCAGTCATGTTTGGCAATGGATATGCGTCACCGATTGTTTTCTCGTTCAGTTTTCGAAAATCGATTACCATTCTCCACCTGGGATTGCCCTTGGAATCCGGTTTCTTAGGGACAATCCACAGGGGAGAATTATATGGAGAGTTTGACGGAACAATGATTCCACTTTCTAATTTTGTCAAGATCTGACGCTCGATTTCCTCTTTATGAATAGGCGGAAATCGATATTGGCGCGTGTTTATCGGAATTTCATCTACCGTCGGAATATTATGTTTAATAAACGAGGTAGCCTCTAATTTATCCATGGGGAGATGAAATCTTTCGGGGTATTCCTCAACTATTTCTTCTACGTGCCTGCGTTCTTCTACGTTTAAATGTCCTAGCCGTAGTTTGTCTAACACTTCGGAGACTCGATCCCATGAATTCGTGCTTGTATTTTTACGATCTGAACCCGACGACTCGTCTGATTCCTCGGGAAAACAATGGTAGTCAAATGGTACTAATTCCTGTGGTGGTACCTTTAGCTCAAGGTCACGCTCTAATGTATTAATGGCGAGTACGTCGCATACGCCCTGGTCATTTACCGATACGGCTGCCGACGAACAGGCCGCCCACGGTTTCTAATAAGGGCAAGTACCCTTCTTACAAGACGTTATTTACCACGTCAATCGCGATCAGCTGTTTAGAGCGCGCTTTAATGATGTAGGTGCGCGGTTCTAAAGCTTTGCGGTCTGAAAAGTCTAATGATCTTTCGTCTACGAATCTATGCGATCTTATAGGATCTGTTCGCGTGACTAGAGTGTTATGAGCAAATGAAATTTCAGCCCGTTCCTGACGTAAATATTCTTGACCCAAAATACCGTCTGTTCTCAGTGGAAAATTAGATCGTACGACGTGGAAGCGCACGGGGTTCCCCTGTATGCGTAATGTCGAAGTACCTATTGTACGGTCTTTCTGCGGGGTTATCCCTGATATTATCGTGGCCTCGTACGTCGCGATTGGCAGATCATTGCGTAATAGATTTAATTTAATTAAATTAATTTCCGCCCCAGTGTCTACTAGAAAGTTCGCGGATCCTGTTTCTAGGTCATCCGATGAGAGCTTAACGATCGGCGTATCACGTTTATACTCGAAGGCTAGAATCTTTTCTGGAACTGAACTTTTTGATTTGAGTGACGCTCGGGAGGTGATTGACTCGTCGTCGCGTCGGTGCGGCGAGTCCTGTCCAAGTTTAAATTTCCGAAATTTGATAACGGTGATGGTGATCTACGGGACGAGCTGGAAGGTCCCGCTACCGGCTCCTCCAATGACGGAGAGCGTGGTCTATAATCACTTTTAAACCGCGATTTCTCGCCCGACGGTGTCTCCGGGGTTGGCGAACGCGAAGAGGCGTTCGGTCGCGCGTCCGATGCGCTCGCATGACGGCAGCATTTACAATGATGCGTCCGCCGCACAGTGGGACAAAACGGCTTTCGGCGATCAAAAGTCGATTTTCGTGTATTCGAAAATTGAAAAACTATTTACATACATCGATAGAGAATAAACTGTAGTTTAACGTGGTGTAATCCGTTTTTTCATATTTGCTTTCGTTTTGCCGTGGTTCGCACTCAAAGTCAGTAGAAATTTGTCAAAACGAAACGCTGATGATATTATCCGTAACTTCAATGTACGATTCTAATAACTTTTACTCGGAAAGATAAAATTCAAATGAATTACAAAGTTTAGTAGATTAGTATAGATTCTATTCAGTGCATAAAATAAGTTAAAATGTTAACAACTTTTTAAATAATAGGATCTGATTGAAACGAAATACATTTAACTAAAATCTCAACTTTGCGTTTGAGTTTTAAAAAATGTGCACATTTGTGCAGGGTGTGATTACTACTGTAGTAAAGAGTGAACCTTCCTCTATCAGAATCAGAAAAAAACGGCTGCCCCAACCTGCCACTGCTCAAAAAAATAGCGATTGAAATAAATTACACCCATCTTGGCCGCAGCGCACGATGATGGAAAAGCAGTACCAGATACGATTATTATCCAGTTAACTGCATTCAACGTGTATATTCGTCATCTAAAACTTTATTTCGGCCTTGCAATATGCCATAATAAATTTTCATAATTGTCGAAACTATTTTCACGAATGATTTGGTATAGATCATAATAAATATAAATAAATATATTATAATAACACATGTCTTGTCATTTTTTAATTATTATATCCGTTTTCATTATAGTTATTAACAGTTTTAAGTTAAATTTTTGGTAAATAACATAAACTATGTCTAACAAGTGAAGGATATTGAACGCGTTACAGTTTATACGTGAATATCTTGACACCCTGTAGTTCAATATGATTTATATTAATACAACTTAAGTATTATGATGTAGGCAAAAACTTCCCAAAATTTCATTAAAATATTTCCAATAGAACCGAAGTTACAGAATTTTGATCGCCAAAAGCAGTTTTGTCCCACTGTGCGCCGTACAAAGCCGAGTATCCACCTGTATCAAACGCCCGTATCGTATCACCGTTCCGAACCTTTTGAATAGGCAGACGTTGCCTCGTTGCATGCCTCGGCGTGCTACGGCTCGGACAATATTTCTTCGTTTCTTGAAAGAAACTCCTATAGGCGAGAAGTTTCGATTTCCTGCATGCTGTTTCTTTATTGTAATTGTCCTAACCATATCGTGTTTGGTATCATTTTAATCAGAAAAACGTCACAAATATCTTGGTAAAAGTTTTATAAGAAAAAAATGAAAAATAACAAAGTTCAGTCATTGCATTAGTATTATCTCACTGATATATCCGATTCCAGATCATATTATCTCGAGCCTCAAGTGTCATGTTTCCACTTGACATAGCATTTCGGGCCTTCGCCTGGGTATGTTGTTTTTACGTTTCAAGTGGTCTCCGAACCTATCCTTTGAACAGCAAGAAATCGACAATTTTCGGATCGGCCCGTTCCTTCACCTCCGTATCACAGCCCAATAGAACTTTCGATACTCGGCAACGGAAAAATCTCTGCAAAATTAACATTGTCCTTTCTCAATAATCACAGAAGTTCTTATTAACATTGCTCTTTTATGTACAGCGTATCACCGAAGATAATTGATCTGTTTAAATATATTTAGACGATAAAATTTGTCTAAATTAAATTAGATTAAGTTCATAAATAATTTCATCGATTTTGAAATGAATCCAATAATACCGCAAGATTTCAAATAAATTGAAACCCAAGTGACGGCACGAAACGCTATGTCAAGTGCAAATGCATAAACCTTTCCTTCGATGCAACGGCAAAGAATCGACAAATTTTTCGGATGGGTCCGTTGCCTCCGTTCCTTTGGAACGGCACGCAGCAAAACGAAACTCCTCGCCTGTAGTGGCCCAGTCCTATTGCCGAACCGTTTCTATCAAGAAACGAAGAAATATTGTCCGAGCCGTAGCACGCTGTGGCATGCAACGAGGCAACGTCTGCCTATTCAAAAGGGTTCGGAACGGTGATACGATACGGGCGTTGGATACAGGTGGATACTCGGCTCAAGAGCATCTCGCGTTTCGGTGTCGAAGGCTCGGACAGGGCTCGGAGCCCGATTAAACTCTCGAGTCGGTGGTGGTCTAACCGGCGAATTAGTCTCGTTCCTTACCGGAGAGTAGGTCTCGTATCGTGGATAAGTACGGACAAAATTTCTCTCGGGACTATAGCCCTCGTATCGCGGCCTATAGTCGCGGTCTCCGTATTCGCGTCGGTAACCCGAGTCATAATCTGAACGACGCGATTCATGCGACATTGTCGGCCGATTTCGATATCTAGTCTGTACGCGGTCTGCAATTTCGACGGCCTCAGTTAGTGTTTTTGGATTGCGCGCGTCCACTGCTCGCGCAATATCGTCCGGCAATCCCCAGATAAATGACTCTAACGCTGTTGCACGGACTGGATCCATCATCTGAGCATAGCTAGATCCGGATTTTAACTTAATCAAGTCCTCCATTCCCGCAAGCAAAGCTCTGATTCGGTCGTGAAACGCGTATACTGACTCATCGCGTTTCATCCTAATATTCGCGATTTGTTGATAATAATCGTGGAATGTCTTTTCCGGCGTGAATCGTTTCTTTAAGTGTCTTATTAAATCAGAGAGTACCATAAACCTAATTCCCTGCACGCTATCACGCGCCTCCCCCCTTAACGAGCCGAAGGAAGACCGTTCTACTTGACATGGGCAGGCTGTCTGAATGATATTGTACTTCCGCGATGAAGTCTCTTAAACGGATGTTACGACTATCGAAAATCGGTACATAATGTGCGGCCTGCTGTACGGCGAAGCTTTCAATCACCGTGGTGGAAAGATCGTCGTCATCGTCGCGGGCCGTCAGCGAGGTGCTTCCGCTAGCACCCGCGTTAATCGGCGGATCAGGCATATTGCAAATGTTCGTAATTCAATTCAAAAATGTAAATGAGAAAATACACACAAAAATATCAATCAGAAAAAATATACACAGATAATATTCAAAATTCGGTAGCACACCGTATTCAATACGAAAATGTGCGATAATTGTTCGTTCTAGTTTATCGAAATAGAATAATCAATTGATAATTAACTGAATGAGCTCAAAATAAATTAACAGAAACACAAAATAAATAACAAACAAGAAAAATAAATAGGAACAAATAAATAACGGAAAAAAAATGAATAACAGAAAACAAAATAAATAGAAATAAATAAATTAAATAAGAAATAACTATAACAAAATAAATATAACAAAATAATAAATATAACAATTAAATAGGTGGTTAACAAAATTGATTGTAAGCAAGAAATTAAACTTTGGTAGCGAACAATTATCGCAAAACACACAAAAATATATAAATCATATAACAAAATACACAAATATCCACAATTTGCAATAATATGATAATATACGACAAATGTGGCAAAAGGGGTGTCCAGTATACGAAAATCCCGGTTTTTGCCTCAATTGCAAATCAAAGGTTCTAGCAAGAATTAATGGAAATTTTAAAGAAAATGCAATTTCCAACACAATTCTCAATGAGCGAGCACTGAATCATCCCACCGCTGCCACCAAAAATTTGTTACGTTGCGCGTTGCGAGAGCGCGCAACGTAAAAGAAAACTTAATAATTCTTATTTTTGGGCGATGAGAAAGAGTATCGCTGCCACCAGTTCTGACCGCATATGACGCGGTAACGTCCTCTACGGTCAGAACAAAAATTAAAAGACGGGAAATTTAGATAGTAATAATTTCCGTTGGGTTCGTCATCGCTCTGGGTCCCATACGGGTCCCTCCTTGAAACCTTGTGTTGGTATGCGTGGATTTGAAATGGTAAAGGTGGTTGAAAGAAAATGATTAAACTGCTTAGTGTGCAAAAGAAAATAAATTTTAATTCAAAATTGTCTATTGGATAGTGAAGCTAACAGAAACTGAATTTAAAATGACTATTGAATGAATACTAATAAATTCTATTAAATACTGATAATTCAAATCAGAACAATACTGGTTAACAAGGGTAAAGATGCTTAACCTACTTCATAACGTGATTTGACCAGAAAGGCGCTTTTCCTTTGATTCGCAATGTGAGATTCCAATATAATTTAAACGGATTGGTAGTTGAAAATTTAATGTTTGACGATTGACTCGACTAGATAGAAAATGAAAAGTTGGCGGTGTCAATCCGCAAGGAAACGACCTGAATGAAGTGACTCTCACAACCCTCGAAAGGGCTTTACAGGCCGTCCCTGATAAAGTTCTGAAGTCGAAACAATCGTCTCACAAAAATAGTGATAGTAGAAAATGCAAATATATCCAAAATGTATATTATATAATTCGGTACCTGAACGTAAAAACAGGACGATCTAAAATGAAGAGACTCTCATAACCCGAAGGCTTAATAGATCGCCCGTTTTGCCTTGTTGAAAATCAATTATAATGCACGACAAATTAGTACTGAACAGGCTTACCGTGAGAATGTAGAGTATAATATACGATAAAATCGTTTATAAATGCGCTGGTAGATCGTTGAAAATCGCTGTAGTATCTGGAACACCAAGAAAGGTTGAGAGATCTGTGGCGGCACTACACTTGTCGCGCGCCCGGTGGTCGTTTATCGCAAAATTTAATAGACGAAACACAAGACGATTACGCTCTTCGAAATAATATAATAGTAACGCGAGTAAATTTAATACGGAAATTACGCGAGCAAACGAGTTAAAAGGAAAGAGAAAAGATAGAAATTTAGAAGTGTGAAAAGGCTTTACGTGTGCGTCTCAGAATTATTGAACAATAAATTTGCAAGTAATTGAATCAATCATTCGTAGTACCATTGCGCACGGATAATGAAACCGATGATCGCGTGGTTTCTTAATTAACAATCGGCTTGTTCATAATCATTTGTTCGCAGAGAAATCGATCAACAATATGAATTGCGCCGGTACGCTCGATATAAGGCATTCGGTGTTCGATTGCTATTTTTCAATAACGACAGGTTTCCATTATTAATCGAATATTCGTTATTACATTTGCGACGTAGTTGCTTCGAGAACGTTCTCGCCATTCGAAAATTACCGTTAGGTTTTCGGTTTCAGGCAAATTTTCGGAATTCGATACAAAGACTTTTATTGCCCCGTACGACCCTTTGCCTCTAAACAGTCCTCGAACGCTTGCTAACGTTTGCCTGCAAGGGTTCTCATTCCTCGCTCTCGCATTCATACAAATTTTCAACAAGCTAGATTGCTTTGCGTTCTCATTCCAGCAATCAATTCATACACGCGATCGGGTTAGGGACCGACTGGCGCCCACGCGTGAAAAAGAGGAGAGTATCGATGTTAATTTTGGCAATAACGTAATCTTTACGTTTTGCGCAGTTAGCCTGAGGAGACCCCTACAATGCGAAGCACTGGCTAACCGCGCCGCGAACGGTGTTTATGATACCTCTCCTCGGTCGAAGCCGAGTTTTTCTATCACATGTTTCTGTTACTACGCAGTTGAGCACGACGATAGCTTCAAGGAGGGGTTTTAACTAAGAAAAGAATTGAGAAGTATGAGAAGAATGAAAGGATAGAAAAGACAAAAGTAGAATAATTATAAGCTCAAACTTTTCCCTGTGCATTTCCCACATGAAGAAGTCTCTCACAACCCGAAGGCTTGATGGGAAAGCACAGAGTCAAGGAGAAGTTAAAGAGAGGTGCAGAAGTAATTCGCCCTCCCCACGCCCCTTACACGAGGAGACTCCTACAACCCGAAGGCTTGATAAGGGAACGTGAGGCGGACTTTGTAAAATTTTTTCGGACGTGACATATTATTATGACAATGCGTATTTTCAGATGAAAAGAATAATTCTTGGAGAATCCTCCTGTTTATTTTCGATATATCTTGTAGAATCAGAGTTGTGATACATATTTTGAATAAAATGAAAATATTACATAATCAGAAATAATTTTTTCTTCAAATGAAAATTTATTTATAGATATTTGAATAAAAATTATATCAAATAGCGAACAATTTCCAATTTAAAAACATTTTTACATAAAATGAAGTTTTTTCAAATAACTAATTGAATTTTTGATTACTTGAATAAATAATTTATTTCTTATGTTACGTTGCGACGTACGCGGTCGACGTGACGGCGCAACGTAAAAAGAAAAGAAAAACAAAATTAGAATTGGTTAATTATAATATCATTGATTCTTTCCTTAATTTTTACGCGATGGAAAAGGTATTACTATCACCAGTCCGAAACACGTATGACAATGTGCCTGCACATCCTCTGTGTTTAGAACAAAATTTAAAAGACGGAAAAGAAGATGTTACTTTCCGTTGGGTTCGTCAGTGCTCTGGTCCCGTACGGGTCCATCCTTGTAACTGTATGACGTTGATAAGCGTGTTTTATGTTGTGTGAAGGTGTTTGAGTTTGAAATAAATTGAAACCGGTTAAAGGCTGAAACTGTGTATAATTCAAAAACTATTGAAGCTAACAGTGATAGACTTCGAACAAAATGTAACAGATGTTTGACTGACAAGTAAATCTACGGAAGTGTCACTCTCCGATTTTTATGAAATTTGGATTTGTTATAATACATGAAAAACTAAGGGTCACGTATTTTTTTTTAGCGGCGGAAAAACATATTTAGAGAGTGAAACGACCCCTCAAAATGGGGGCTAAAATGGAAAGATTGCGATATCTTTGAGACCAGTGAAGCGATTTTGATGATTTTTGGTATGAAAGTATCTTTCGATAGAAGACGAAAATCGGCCTAGGTATGTTGGAAGGGGAATGAAAATTAGGGGGTGAACTACCCCTAATGTGACCAATTTCTTGTTGTAAAAAATCAGTTTTGATCTGATCGAAGTAAAATCTATTAAAACTTCAAGAGGAAAGCTAATTAAGGAACACGTATTTTTTTTTTTTTTTTTCATATAAATATTTGCAGGGTAAATAACTCCTAAATCGCCGCGCTCGTTTGGCATTACGCATGAATCACTTTGTGAAACTATATTTTTTAACTGTTTGAAATTATTAATATATTGGTTTTTTAAGTCACTGAATCCGAATCTGAAATCAGATCTTCAAATTCAATATGACGGTTCCACTATGGCGGACGAAAACTCGAAAAATTACTTGAATAGACAGTAATTCGACATGTGACCTCCAACTCGTTAATAAAGAAATAGAAATATTTAGATACCTCGAAACGCGGAACGATCTAAATGGGAAGCTTCCGAAACCCGAAGGCTTTATAGATCGTCCGTTTTGCCTCTTGAAATGTAATATCGTCGTACGAGTTAGAGAGTTAGAATAAGATGGACAAACTTACCAGAGAGATGTACTATATTATATATTTAATGCAATAATTGCTTTCAATGCATTTTCGATTTGCTGTTGTTCGTTGCTGATCTGGAACACCAAAAGAGAGATGAAGAATTTCGTCGCACGCGCACTTGTCGCGCACGGAGTTGACCGTTCTACGATTTAAAATTGGATAAACGATTGACGAGGTACGAGTTTTACGCGACGAAATACGAACGAATTACGAATACACGATTTTTAAAATATCAGAATTATCACGCGAAGTTGAAGTTAATACAAATTATCTACGCGAACAACAAGTTAAAATGAAAGAAAAAGGACACAAGTTTAATACTATTAAAAGGCTTAACGTGCGCGTCTCTGAGGTCTTGTCGCGAAACTGCGAAATTACACCATTGCAACACACTGCCTCGCTACGCGCAGGACTTTGTTGAGCAGCTAATTTATAACGATTTTACACGACAAACTCCCCGCTCTCCCCGTCGTGCACCTGCGATTGATCGACGAAGAGTGTCCTGCGTGGGGACTTCCTAGCGAATCGGGGTGCGAAACGATGGCGCCACGTGCTCTATATTGGTTGACAGCGCGTGCTAGACGAAATTCCTCTCTCTGGTTCCTTGATCCTACTTTCTCTCTCTATGGTATCGTCCATTTCTTTCTAACGGTTTCGACGATTCTACGCAGTTATTTGTTCCGGGAACTACGACGAAATTTTAACATGATTCAAATTTAGCATTGATTTACCCGATTTAAAAATACTATTGTTAACAGAATATGATCGAATTGATGCGCGTTATTTTATAACGCATCTTCGATTTTTACATATGTTGAAGAAATCAACATTTTGAACAACTTTTTCCTATGCATATAACCGCCGCTCGGCCTTAGTTTTCTAGATATTTTCGAAAAACTGTCGAAACTATCACGTTGAATTCTGCCTATCTGTGTGCGTCCGTTACAATGTACGCATTAGTATGGGATCGCTGCTTTCCTACTGTTTCTGTATGCAGCAGTACGGCAGACGACACCAATATACAATATACATATTTAACAAGTGTGCTTAAAAATCTAATTTAACTAATTTTAATGATTTTGAATCTCAGTTTGTGTGTCTGATCGTCTGACAGAGACCAGAATATTACTTTAGCCTAACCTAACCTAATTTACTGATTAGGTACTTACATTAGATTAGGTTAGGTTAGGTTATATTAAATAAATTATCAATATAGAAGTACACAAGGTATACATACAGGGTGTCTCAACTTAAGTGTTATAATTCCGTTATTCCGTAACTATTAATGATACAAAAAATTGTTGATATGGGAATTGCAGGGTAAAAGGGGGCCTATGTTTTGGCCGAAGTGAAAAATCTTTTGCATTATTAGTTTAAGAGATATGATGGTCAAGTTTCGTTTTTCAAATGGAACTATATATTTTTTTTTAGTTCCTGTGATAGTGCTTCTCAAGACGAATTTATTAAGCTTTAATGTATGCACTCGATTTTAATTAGTTTTCAAGATATAACGTTTACATATTTCCCGATTTTCAGTAGATGCGTCTCGGTTTGAGTAGCAAGTCGTAAAAGCGGCCCTATTGTTGCGGTAAGTGCCACAGCAGTTATTCATTGGGTCTGCCGTTCCTAGCGTAGACCCCCGCTATGACACTTACCGCAACAGTAAGGCCGCTTTTTATCCGACTTCGAAAAGGAGGAGGATACTCAATTCGATGTGTATGTATTTTTTTTTTTTTTTTTCTTATGTATGTTCGCCGATTACGCGGAGACGGATGGACCAATCGGAACGAAACCTTTTGCATCTGGTAGAGTATGTCTCCCGATTGGTCCCGTTAAAAAAACATTTTGCATTTTTTCATTGTTAACGACTTTTTTGCAAAAAACGTAATGCTTGACTTATATTTTTCACCGATTACCGCGAGACGGATGGACCAATCGAATAAAAAATTTTGCATCTTGTAGAGTATATTTCCCGATTGGTCTCGCAAAAAAATGTTTGTACTTTTTCATTCCTAACGACTTATGTCGCAAAAAACGTAATACTTCATTTATATCTTCTGGCGTTTATGCTGCAGGGAATGTATCGATTGTGATGAAAACTTTCACATTAAGTAGGAGGTATATCCGCGATGACCCCACTTGCAAAAATTTATGGAATTTGTTGTTTATTAACCATTTAAATTTGGTCAATATTTTTTAGATTTATGGTTATTAGCTAAGTAACAGAAACCCAAAATCACCTTGCACTATCCTAAAAATACTACAGGTTCCACTAAAAAGTGTGAAATAAAATAATTTTTAACAAAAAACAAATCCGACTTCGAAATGCACTAAAAAGTGTCAAATAATTTCTATTTCATTTATACCAATATTCCATAGCTATTAATAATATCTACTTAATCGTTAAATAGGATACCAAATACATTTCAAAGTTTTCGGAGGCGGCGCAAAATTAAAAATACTCGAACAAACGATACTGCCAATAACGATTTGATTGCGGTATGGCAAACTTGGTAATTAATAAGTCGTAAGAGAAAAATTATAGGTCCGGCTGAAAACATTTGTAATTGTAACGATTGTATGAGAAATTAGCAGCCCTCCTGATGTACATGCACTATACTGCAGTTCACAAGAGACCATACTTAACTCGCGCCGCTCACTAGGTCTAGAGAGATTTTTAATAACGTGTGTTATTCCCCTCTACAGCTTGCTTCTTATTATACTTTGCAACCATATAAATGGCGGGCAGAAATATATGACATACGATAATTGATAACCGGTGATGATATTGTAAAGTTTCACGATACAATGAAATTCCTATTATTTGTCGCAAGAAAAAAATGATGTGAACGCAAAGTAAGAAGCAAGCTGTAAAGGGGAATCACACACACTATTAAGAATCTCCCTAGACCACAGTAGGTCACTAACTGCGCGAGTTAAGTGCGGTCACTCGTGAACTGCAGTATAGTTAATTCGCAATGGGTTTGTTGATTCCCGTTGAATATTATTTACTTGAAATTATCAAATGGGTGATTTATCATAGGTTGCCGACGTCCGAGTTAGGATCTTCTTAGTAGAGGAAAAGTTTTTAATTTTGCGCTGCCTCCGAAAACTTTGAAATGTATTTGGTATCCTATTTAACGATTAAGTAGATATTATTAATAGCTATGGAATATTGGTATAAATGAAATAGAAATTATTTGACACTTTTTAGTGCATTTCGAAGTCGCATTTGTTTTTTGTTAAAAATTATTTTATTCATTATGCATAATTAACGGAAAGCTTTAGTTTTCGAGATATTGGTGAAAAACTTTTGTTATTTTTTCTGCCTTTGTTCGCCGATTACTCCGAGGCGGATGGACCACTAGGAACGAAACCTTTTGTATCTTCTAAAGTATGTCTCCCGATTCGCTCCATTAAAGAAACATTTTATATTTTTTCACTCCGAACGGTTTTTATGACAAAAAAATCTACTATTTTATGTACGTTCGGCGTATGTTCACCGATTACTCCGAGACGAATGGACCAATCTTAGCGAAACATTGTGCATCTTGCAGAGTATAACTCCCCATTGGTCCCGTAAAAGAATATTTTCATGTTTTCATTGCCAAGGATTATTATTGCGAAAAACAGAAAGGTTCTAATCTCAACATAGGTTGATTTCAATGACCCTTTAATATGTTGTCGGGGGCATGATGATGAAGAACTTTTTCCTTATGCATAATCAACTGAAAGCTTTAGTTTCCGAGATATTCGTGAAAAACTATTGTTACTACTACATTGAATTCTACGTATGCCTACGTGTATTCTAAGGCCTATTCTGGCAGTGTATGGGTCAGCATGCAGTCGCCTATCTCTACTATTTCTATATACATATCGCGTCGACCAAAAACCAGTATACAGGTAAGTCTCGATTAATGCTAGTTCACATAGTGCGATATTCGGTATAGTGCGAATTTTAAAATGATACCTGGTCGCATTAAAGCGAACAAAAATTCAGTTAATGCGAGGTTTGCGAGGCTTTTTTCGATCCAGACATGGATCGAAGCATGCAAGTAAACAAAGACTTGGATAAAATACTGCAGGTTTATCATCACATATACGAAGATATGAAAAAGCAAAAGAAAGTGCAATCAACACTGTTAAAATACTTTAAAAAATAATAAACATGTTTATGCTATTATAATTTAATAATATACGTATGAAAGGTATATTTCAAATATTCGAATAGTACGAATTCAAATAATGCGGACAATTTCTGGGATTTATTACTCGCACTAATCGAGACCTACCTGTATAAAGTGCGTTTCAGGTCTATAACCTCACCCAACAATATTGATGTTAGGAGAGTTACTGAAAAAATATGATTATATTGATACTTGTACGTAATAAAGCATCTAAATTAACGTATTTTTGGAGAGTTTCATAAACTTTTCATTATTTGTTGAAAAATTATAGTCAGAATACCAGTTCTTGAGCGTTTCAGCATATAACCCCGACAATGAAATGTTTGCGATTGTCTAATATTTGTGTTACTGTTACGTCTGTGTGTTATTTTTATAAAATGCCTCGTGGAAAAATATTGTCCGAACGCGAAAAAGGAATGATAGAGGCATTCCAATGTGAAGGAAAGAGTGTTAGAGCCATTGCAAACGCGATAAGCCGTTCGCCACGGGTAGTGAGTAATTATTTGAAGAATCCAAATCGTTATGGTAAAATCAAACGAAGAAGCCAACAGCGAATACTGACAACACGTGACGATCGACAAATTTCAATATGTAATGTAATTAAGCGTAAATGCGGGCTTCAGGTATCTAAGTCGACGATTTGGAGATTAATCAAGCGTAACCCTCACATTGTTAGAGCGAAAATGCAAAGTACACCACGTCGTAAGGATCAACACATAGCTACTAGGATCAAATTTGCACAAAACAATATGGACCGGGATTGGAAGCGGGTAAGTTTGTATTAGGTAATTAGATACACTCATATTAGAAATTTTTTTTTTCTATTGTTACAAATATTTAAAGAAGTTTTTTTTCAGGTGGTGTTTAGCGACGAAAAGAAGTTTAACATGGATGGTCCAGACAGTTTTAGATAATCCAGATAAATTTTCTTACTGACAAGGAGATGCTACGAGGTGCTAACTCGACTTTCGAATGAGCTCTAGTGGATTCGAAAGGGGAGGTCAATAGTACAAATCGTGTTAAGGGTTTTGGGTGTATGGGCCTTACTTTTTGAGAAAATTGCATAAATATTTATGCATTTTTTCAGCTGTACTATAAATACAATGAATAGTTGAATATCAGTATGAAGCAAATTAGCCGAGCAGGTTAAGTGCCCGTGCAGCTATTGTTTTGTAATCCATGCAAGCTCGGTTCAAGACAGCATTCTGATAATTTTTTTTTTTTCTTTTAAGATTATTCTATTTATGAATTGATTTTTTTCATTCTTTGCAGCAATAAAAAACGATTTATTACTTGGTATTATATCTGTATGTAGTTATTATGTTATGTGTTATAAAATTCTGTCATAAAACTACATACAGATATAATACCAAGTAATAAATCGTTTTTTATTGCTGCAAAGAATGAAAAAAATCAATTCATAAATAGAATAATCTTAAAAGAAAAAAAAAAAAAAATTATCAGAATGCTGTCTTGAACCGAGCTTGCATGGATTACAAAATAATAGCTGCACGGGCACTTAACCTGCTCGGCTAATTTGCTTCATACTGATATTCAACTATTCATTGTATTTATAGTACAGCTGAAAAAATGCATAAATATTTATGTAATTTTCTCAAAAAGTAAGGCCCATACACCCAAAACCCTTAACACGATTTGTACTATTGACCTCCCCTTTCGAATGCACTAGAGCTCATTCGAAAGTCGAGTTAGCACTTCGTAGCATCTCCTTGTGAGAGAATGAAGTTCATTTACGCTCAAACAAAACACCTTTGCATTGATGAATCGATAGTTCTTATTGTGGAGAGACCGATTAGTTTTTAGTCAATACATAAAAAATAAAAAACATAAATACGGGATAAAATTACGATCAATTGCGTTTTCATAAATGAAATATTTGGACGTACGAAACTTTAAATCACGATATCTCAAAAATGAAAGCCCATTCTGAATAAACCCACAAGGCTTTTCTAACACTGACTACGCACTACAACCTCCACATGGTGGTGTTGCAAAAGCAATTTCCACACCTTGGCACTCCCCTTGTTATTGAAGCATTAGTTCCATATAAAAGTCATTCAAGCTTAATAAAGCTTAATAATATGTTCAGTATGAAGTGATCATTATTCAATAATTTATCCCCAGCGTCGAAATATGATATATTGAAGCTGTGATATTGAATAGAGGATTCCCTCATCCCGAAATAAAACTTTATTGGCCTTCCATGTCCACGTAACTGGAAACTCGAAGTCGTATCAATTCCGTTCGCCGACTCTGCGAGTGAGTAGAAGGAATGTTGGATTCTGACAATGAGACTTCATAAGAATACGTCTACATAATAATACGTCTAAAGAATTTCAAGCACGAATACTTCAGAAAGTAGGAAAAAACGAGAATAGTCGGTATTGAATCAATTTTAATAACTTGCGTCCTTTAATCCATTTACATCCGTAAGCGGAATAATACGCATACGCTAGTAGCGTATTCAGAATTGTGACGCAAATGGGTTAATTAAGTAGATTCCTTTTTAGGTATTTTCATTAAGAAATCAAATTATTGTAGGTAATATGGACGCAAACGTAAAGGTAAATGTATAATTTACTAAACGAAAGAGTTTCATACAATAGAACTAGTTTTTAGAAGGAATAGTATCAAATTTAGAAAATACAATTAGGGCTGTCTCTATGGTCCGCCGACCAAGGGTTAATTGATAACTTAATAACTGAGGATTGCAAAGTGTTAAATGGTATTCAGCTTGAAAATAAGCTAACGAGATATTAAGAGCACAGTATCTTCAAAATTTCAAGCATGACTTACGAGAAGGAAGTTTGGTAAATGATCTGAGTCTGGCTACCTACTAATTCTAACATGATTACTTTTCTGATTGCTGATCGTTCTAATATGTATAACTTCGTGGAACAAAAAGAAACACCGATGAGTAAGTTTGAGTCTATTTTAAAATTTGTTGTCACAATGACGGTACTTTTAGTTTATAAAAAAGACTCTGAATTCATTCTCTTCTCGTTTCGTTCCTTACTTTCAGCCTGACGCACGTTTTGTTGATTCGATGGAACATAAATAAATTATAAAACCTGTTTCAAGTGAGTTTGGTAGTGAAACAATTGGTTAATTATCACTTACATTTTTAGAGATAAAAAAGCTGAACTAATTTAGAACATGTGAGGCTAAATTATCCATTACAACCAGATTGGAAACTAAACCCAGTTTAGTTGGTAACATGTCTTTGGATGATATACGAACTTCCGCAAGAGTTTGTCATCGATTTTCTGAGTATATACAGATAAGAAAAAGAAAAGTGAATATCATGAAGATTGTCGTCCGAGACTTTCGATAAAGGGTATAGCCGGGTAAGGTAGGCAAAATGGCCCTTGAACCAAATTAATTTGATAGCATATCAAAAAAAAATACTGTACACTAATTTTCAACCCTTTATCTTAACCAGGGCGACGGGGGGGGGGCAAAAGAAACGAATCCATTTAAAAGTATTTAATACATATTCTAAAAAAACAGGAAATACAAATTCGAAGTAGAAGTTACTTTTTCATGAGAAATAATTGGTTCCTGATTTTTTTAACTACGTTGCACCACATCAAAAAATCTGAAAAAATTCAAGAGTAATAGTTATACTAATATGTTATTACCACAGTAATATAAAAGTAGTGTTCTTACATTTTCAATAACAAATCGCATTTCTTCAGATTGTTTGTTCGGTTTTTCATTTTTTACAACTAGGATTTGCAATGAAAAAATCTGAAAAAATTCCCTAATATGCGCTACCGTGTTTGTAGTGTATCAGAATTTTCGGATGTTATTAAATAGAAGAAATGGGGCACGATCTGGCGTTTCTTTTGCCCCCCCCCCCCCCACTGTCCCCCTGGTTAAGATAAAGAGTTGAAAATTAGTGTAAAGTATTTTCTTTTCATATGCTATCGAATGACGCATTCTGAATTTAATTTGGTTCAAGGGCCATTTTGCCTACCTTATCCGGCTATACCCTTTATCAGTGACAGTCAGAATATCAAGTTCGAAGAGAATTTACTCAATTACCATTGTAATTAATAATATTACGTGTTAATTAACTGGAACATGTTCGAACGAAACTTCAAAGGTACGTCGAGGAAAATTAGAAATTAAGTGGATATGTAATTTCTAGATAAACTTCATTTGCTGAAACTTAGTTTAATGGATGGTCCAGCAGACATAAATTAAGTTTTGATAACAGCACAATTTACGCACCTAAGCATCTGCCACATATTGGTAGTAAGTTAGTATTCATAGGACATGGCTGTACTGTGGTGCTGTATTATTCCGAACATAGGGGAATTTTCAGCGTTGCTTCGTCAAATTAATAGCTTTCTTTATCCTGAATAATTTTCTATTTGAGAATCCAGCTATTCTCTCTAGCACAAAGTCTATTACAAATTTTCAGCAATTTCTGGTCAGGAATTTGCAATCGAACAATTATGTAAAGATAAACAGCAGGCCGTATTCAGATTATCCAAAGTGGTCAACCATCAAATCTTCAAGTAAAATATTTGCAAAAGGTTCCACAACAAAGTGTCGCCGGTAAAAATATCGCGAACAAAAAATCGTCGCCAGAACATCGCCGGCGTAAAAAAAATTTAGTCGCGACATCAAGATAAAATGCCTACAAACAAGTATCTTTCTTCGTTTGACCTGGTACTTTTTCCATTATTTTGTCCTTTTAAACACAGTTCGTGAAAAGTAATTATAAATTCCGTGACAAACTGCAACGATTGACATTTAATTTAAGTTGTCGTGTAACATCAAGAAATAAATAACGTTTACTAATTAGAATTGCATATGGCAGACGACTGGCGAACGAATAAAATGAAACTGTCGGGATCGTTTAGGAAATTCTGGCCGCGTGAATTATAAAATGCAGAATATATCTTTATATACGTATCTATACAGGGTGTCCCAGAACTCGCGTAGCATCCGGAAATGGGGGGTTGTTGGGGTGATTCTCAACAACTTTTTCCTTTACCAAAATGTTGGTTGAAGCTTCGTTTTTGAATTATTAACGAAAAACACTGGCCAATGAGAGCACGCGTAGAGCGCGCGCTCAACCACGTGAGCGTTGGCTTCAACCCCGCTCGATCATGGTCGTGAACAAATGCATTGGCACAGCGTGGATATCGAAGGAAGCGTGTGACAAATATTACATCGTCTTACATTAAGATCAATGTGGAATTAGTCGCACGATTCCCTCGAGACCCACGCTGTATCAATGCGTTTGTTCACGACCAGGGCCAAGCGCGATTGAGAGCCAACGCTCTAGTGGTTGAGCGCGCGTTTTATACGCACTCTCATTGGCCAGTGTTTTTCGTTAATAATTCAAAGGCGAAGTTCCTACCAAAATTTTGGTAAAGGAAAAAATTCTTCAGAATCACGCCAGCAACCCCCCATTTCCGGGTGTTACAGGGGTTATGAGACACTCTGTATTTAAACTTTTTGTGTTATAATGATTGTGTTGCATCAAGACTCGGTACATATGTAAGTGAAGCGGTCAAACGCGTAGCGCAGCCCTCGCTAGTCCCCTAGGTGGGGAAAGACAGTGAGGAGGGAAAGAGCGAATTTTTACACGCTCTTAGTTTCCGACCTGATTGCGAAGAAAATTCTTCAGTAATCTTTCTTTATTCCGTCAAAATCTTTAGAAAATTTCTTTTCTGTTCTGTAATCGGGTTCTGTGATCGCCCTATATGTTATTCTATAGACACGGTAATGATTAATAGACTTTCTTCTGTTTAATCGTGAAATCAACGCAATGTGGCTGCCAGAAAGGCAGTATTGTGACGACTCTTATAACTAAATACCTATTAAATATTTATTCTAAAGTCAAAACGTCTCTTTTTTGCCCGAATCTTACACATATATGTAGATTCTAACTAATATTTCTTTCTTTAACTCTATTAATTTTTGCCAAAAATTCCACTTGACGACAAACGGCAGTTCAAAGAGTTGTGATTTTGCAATCTGTCTTTATTCCACTGATTCGACATTTAATTAAAGGTTAAAATGTGGGATAAATAGGACGAACCATATATGTATTTCAATTACTACGCCAATAAAACGAGACAGCAAGAGAACGAAAACTGATGGAATCAAACATGAAAGATCAACAGCGATCGAATCGTTTTCTCAATTTCCAAATAAAATAAACTTTTCAAATATTGATTGTTTGACTTCATATTTCAATTTCCGTTCTCCCAATAAATGCTAAAGCAATAACAACAAAATATTTGTTCAATTGTGCTAACTCAGATAAAGCTAGACCATCTAAACTTTCAACACGACTAAGAGCGACGTAAATTTGGCCTTTTACAAAATTCTTTTTGCCAAGATCAATTGCAGCATTTTTATTAACTATCTAAATTCGACCAATATATTTTCTTTGGATTATGGTTATTATCTAACCAATAGAAACGCAAAACCACCTTATGGTATCCTACAAATACAGCTCGATCCGCTAAAAAGTGTGAAATAAAATAATTTTTAACAAAAAATACAACTGACTTCAAGATACGCGAAAAATTATGAAATAGTTTCTATTTCATTTATACCAATACTCCACAGCTGTTAATAAAACCTATTCAATCGTGAAATAGTATACTATTATATTTAAATACATTTCAATCTTTTCGGAGGCGGCACAAAATTAAAAATACCCGAATAAACGATGCTGCAAATAACGCATTTGATTGCGGTATGGCGAACTGGGTAATTAATGAGTCGTAAGAAAAAATACGGAACGTTATAGATACGGTTGAAAACATTTACATAATTGTAACGGTTATACCAGAAATTGGCAGCACTTCTGATGTACATGTAGTTAATCCGCAATGGGTACGTTGACGATATGTTGAAAAAGTTTTTAATTTTACGCCGCCTCCGAAAAGGTTTAACCCTTTCGCTACGGACTGTGACTATAGTCACCCAACGCCTGACACTCGCCATGTACGGACAGTTACTATGTATAGTCATCCTTGAATTTGCACATTCAAAGAGTATGTATTTGTATTTCTATGGTTACCAAGCGCAAGCGTTTTGCATTTGTTTTACGCTACGAGATTTCAGATTGGCAATATGAACAGCAGTATTAATAAAGCGTTAATAATTTACCTCACGTCACTAGACGTTAAAAGATACGTTCTCTCGGCAGTCAAATTTAATAAGCGCAGAACGCGTTTCGTTTTTTGTCTAATTAAATTATCTTCTTCAGATGAGGAGAATGTTTGGTAATTATTGAGATTAGGTTACACCTCACCGATTTTGAGGAAATTTAAATATGTTGTAAAATTAGACATTTTGATCAACTTTTTCCTATACATATAACCGCCGCTGGGCCTTAGTTTTCGAGATGTTTTCGAAAAACTGTTGAAACTAACACATTGAATTCTGGCCATCCTTGTGTGTCCGTGACATCGTACGCATTAATTTGGGATCACCGCTTTTCTACTGTTTTTGCAGGCAGCAGCACGGCGACCGACATCAATGTACATATATTACGGGTGGGCTTAAAAATTAAATTTAACTAATTTTCATGATTTTGAATCTCAGCCTAATGGCGACCAGAATATCACTTTACCCTAACCTAACTTAATTCACTGATTAGGTAGAGTAGATTGGGTTAGGTTAGGCTATATTAAATTCCTAGCTGCCATCATAGCTGTGATACATTGAAATTATGAATGCAGAAGTACACAAGGTATATATTGGTCATTGGTCGCCGTGCTGTTGCCTGCAGAAACAGTAGAAAAGCGGCGATGTCACGGCTAATGCGTACGTTGTCACGGACGTTCACGGATGGCCAGAATTCAATGTGTTAGTTTCGACAGTTTTTCGAAAATATCTCGAAAACTAAGGCCGAGCGGCGGTTATATGTATAGGAAAAAGTTGTTCAAAATGTTGAGTTTTACAATATATTTAAATTTCATAAAAATCGGTGAGGTGTAACCTAATCTCAATAATTACGAATGTTTTATCAAGGAACTCTATTTCTTCCTCTTCAGTAGTACTTAGCAAACGTTTCCTTCTCTTCTGATCAAACACTTTCTGACCAAATAACGAATGGATAAAATAAAAAATTGATCACAAAATGAAATAAATGGACACTTACATATGCAATAAAGAAACAGCACGAATCAATGGACGATGCAATTAGACAAGAGCGTACGTACGGGAGCAATGGCAATAATATGAAGACAATTGACAGAACAATATTGAAACAATATTGATATTCGGTTACTATGTTACATAAAACGATAAGTTCCCTATTCAATCAATTGGTGAAACAATAAAGATGTCGTAGAAAGAAAAATGCGAAGGGCGTCTATAGACACCTTTCGTATATTTTGATAGACTCGTAAGGACGTCTATACACGCCTTTCGTAGTCAAAGGGTTAAGTGCGTCTTTGTTGGGATTGCCCCGTACCGAGGCAGCGCTTCTACAAGCCGATCAGCCGCGCCGCAGCGAAAGGGTTAAATGTATTTAGTATACTATTTGGCTGAACTTCCGAAAAGCTTCCACACCCGATTTTCTTGATCTTGATATGTTCTATGAGTAAAAATAAGAAATAAATGTTATATAAACGTAAGTCCGTAGATGCTTCATAAAATAGTTATAATAAAAAATCGTGTATCGTTCAGACGTTAATTTGCGGCATGAACTAATAGAAAGGATTAATAGTGCATTCTCTGAATTAAAGCAAATAAAGATGAAATTCGGGGAGTGATAAATTCAATTTTCCTAAGATGTCAAGCTTGCGTTCATAACGGTGAACAGCACTTTGAAATGGAAACATGAATTTCTCTTCAATCTAATAAAGTATCATAACAAAGCGTTTGCAGGCCTATGTTTATATAACATTTTTTTCTTATTTTTACTCATCGAACATGCTGGTGCAGTTCGATCGTTTAATCCTGGGACACCCTGTATATTATCAAGGACACCCTCCTAAGTAACATTCAATAGGTTTAAGTCGCCGATTGTTGTTTATTCAAAAGTTATTAACAAAGGAAGCTCGATATATGGGAAGGCATGCCGGGGAAGGCATGGTCTTTTGGTAAGAGTACTGTGACGAACCCCACGGCATTTACCCCTAGCACCGTCAGTGCGAACAGCTTAATTAAAAATTTCTAACATACGTCAGCGGCTGTGTGTGCGTCGACAAGCGCCCTTCGCTTATTTACTGTTTCTGTCAACAGCACCACATGGCCCGACTACAGTCCATATAACGGGTCAGCTTAAAATCAAAATTAACTACTATGTTTTGGCATGAGCAACAATTTTAGTTTATTTTGAAAGTAAACTATCATAGCATGCTCAGCGTCACTGGCTGACTTGACTGCCAGTATTGACTGCTCAATAATTCATTTAACTGTTTATTAACAATGTGTTGAACTTATACATATAATAATTGTATCTAATCGACCTAGCATGTCTATCTCGCTAGGTTTTAGAGCAGAGAGTGTCTTGTGCGGTGCGCCTGACGAGAGGTTATATTGAATCGGTAGCCTGTTGAGGGTGATTTTTACGCGAGCGCTAATTGGTGGTTTGTTTTTAGGTGACGACTGAGATTGACATGTACGTTTCGAGTCCACGCGGATGATCGGACGCACGTACCCGCCAGATCCTATTTCAATTTAAAAAAAAAAACTGTTATTCTATAATACATGTTTTTCTGACTTTTGACCCTTACGCCGTAACATACTAATTCCAATAATTTTGACATTGGACATGCGTGACCGGCTGTCTAAAGGCGGCCGGAATATTAATATAACCTAATCTAGCCATATAAGTAACGAAAAATATTATATTCGGATAAAGTCGTTAATGCAGCGGGGATTCCAACCTGACTATCTATAGGGTGTCCTATTCAAAACTTTGGAGCCGGAAATTTATTTAGTCTAACCTAACCTAACCTAACGATTTTTGTTATGTTGGTTGGTCGATTAGCTTAGTCATCATACAATAAAGAAAGGAAAAAGTTACAAAAATTAAAAAAAAAAAATGGATTTTACAGGGGACACTCTATAGAAATGGAAGCCGATATCGTGACACCATAGGCAGGCTTGTGCAGCTAACATGTAATAAACGGAGCCGGAGCGCTCCGGAGCTTGGCGGTGAGCTCAAAGCGAAGCGCGAACCGAATCGAGCGTCGGATAGTGTATCCCCCCCCACTCCGCCATTATCTCGAGGTTACGCAGTCAAAGCATGTATGTGTGACGTTCTTTGTCGAGCGCCACACATTCGTATTTCTATCGCCTCGACCACCGCAGCACGATTTCCCCTACAGCGGCTCCCTGCTACCTCGAAAGAGCTAACAATAAGAAGTAAAGTGAAGCGTGCTCCCAAACAGGGTCGACGTCAGACGCACTCTTTGAGCTGATTTTGTGCCCATGCCTGCCATAGGATGTCAACACTTGACGACGACGGTTGCTACAGCGAAGATAGCTGTGTTAGTTACGTCGTATAGGCAAAAGTCTATGTATTGTACCAAAAGCTTTTAATTAATATCTCGGAAACTAATAGGAAGCTGAAGATACCACTTTATATTTGGGGTGGTCTATCTGCTCCCAACCAGCCCTCCAAATTTCATGCCGATCCGCGACCGGGGACATTCGAAACTACAGCCGAAAAGTTTCCAATATATGATTTTTTCAATAAAATATCTACAATCTTGATTCTTTTTAAATAGCACTATATACTTCTGACTCCATATTTTTATAACTTGTAGCTGATTAAAAACTGACCAATTATCGTTTAAAATACTTTTTTATTAGATCTTCGGAAGTGCTTAAAAAATGGTGGTAAGTATTACATGGGACACCCTGCATAATGTATAGTTCCTTCTTCAGTTAAACTGTCCTATATCTACCATTTTTTTTCATTTTTCAGAATATTTGGAAATATTGGGATTTCAAAATGATTTGTACCATGTAAGCAAAATTGAAACGTCCTATGGGTATCAATCACCGACGGGAGACTACTAAAAACTGCTATCCTTATGGGAATTTGTGTCTTCGGAAAAATTCACCGTTTTCTTACGTCCACTAGAATATTTTGCAGCCGCAGGATAAAACAGAACCCGAATCAGTAAGTTTGCCGGTAAGATATTATCGGGGCCACTGCCGAGTGTCAATGCTGTACCGTATCGAATGATTATCATATGATATGAGATAATATATTATCTGGTCGGTGTTATTATTATCTCTTCGGTGATTTGAGTTAAGCTGGTTTTACAGACGTTTCGGAGATATTTCTTAAGACGTAAAATATTTGAAAAAAAAAAAAAAATAATATTAAGGGCAAATTATGCTGGAAATGTTTTTTATAAAATGGTTGATACAAATGTAAGCCTAATCCGTTCTGGGGTGAATGATTAACCTTTAACTGCTTGTGTGGTTTATAAACCACATACTAAAATTATAGCCAGAGGCGTGTGTAGATATAAAGAACATGTTAATTTTTGCTAATATCAAATAGTGGCTGTAGCTTATATACCACTAAAATGAAAATGAAATAAATATAATAAAAAAGTCTTTTAAAATAGAATATCACTTATGTAATATAATTTAAAATTCGAGCGATCCGCTGTGCCAAAAGTACCCGCAGTTAAAGAGTTAAAATGTCAAGTTAATACTCTTTATACGTAGGCAATCGTGCGCGACGACAGTCAGAATAAGAATACAGTACAGTAAAAGCTGGATATATGCAACAAAAGTTTGGCTGGATATATGCAACATCGCTATCCCCTCCACTTGGGGGGACCCCCTAAGCCGAACCGAGCCGCTCGGCGAGGAAACTGTGTAATATGATCTGACCGTAATATCGGTGTGACTAATACTAATTGAACGATAAAACTTTTTTATTTTTAACTATTTCTTAATGAAACTTTTACTAACGCATTTGTGAGATTTTTCTGATTAAAATGGTACCAAACACGATATGATTTGAATTATATTTATTTATTAAAATAATAATAAAACTGTACATATATATAAGGCAGGCCGTACACCAAAGATACATCAAACACGCAACATGCAACATGCAACACGTCGCATGTTGTGTACGAACGTAGAATAGGTATCGCGGCACGGTACAAACAATTTGTACGAACGTAGAATAGGTAACGCGGCACGGTACAAGCGATTTGTACGGACACAGAATCGATACCAAGACTGGATATATGCAACGTTTAAATGCCCAGAATCGACACCTCGGCCGGATATATGCAACGTTTAAATGCCCGGAATCGACACCTCGGCTGGATATATGCAACGTTTGAAACCCGAGCCGACACTGCAACCGGTTTTCATTTCCAATCCTCCTTTGCTTTTCGCCAACTTTTAACATCTATTTTAGCAAGTAATTATAATTGAAACTATATCGTGTTTGGTACCACTTTAATCACAAAAATCTCACCAATGCGCTGGTACAAGTTTCATTAAAAAAAAGTCAAAAATAAAAAAGTTTTTTGATTCAATTAGTATTAGTCACACTGATACGGTTCGGCTCTTTCCTTTGATCATTGGACCTTTCTCTTTCTGCCACTGTCTGTCCTTTTCTACGTTCACGCTTGGCTTCTCGTCGCGTGTAACCCGACATTCGACACCTCGACTGGATATATGCAACGCCTGGGTCCCAATGTTTGTTGCATATATCCAGCTTTTACTGTATAGACTCGTTATAAGCTAAAAAGATCTGTACGATATTTGCAAAGAAACCATCCCCACCACTGGGGGGTATACCCCTCGAGACGACACGAAGCTCGCTCGCCGAGTAGCGTAACATGATCTTGGATCAGATATCGGTGAGGCAACACTAATGCAACAACCTAACTTTGCTATTTTTCATTTTTTTTTTATAAAACTTTTTCCATGATAATTCTGACATTTTTCTAATTAAAATGATACCAAACACGATATAATTCGGACCATATTTACCGTGTATACTTGTTCGGTCCGATGCAAAACAATGTGCGAGGATTTCGAAAGACAGTTCCGTGCGTTTGGTTGTAACTAGTTTACACGGTAAATATGGTGTGAATTATATCGTGTTTGGTATCATTTTAATTACAAAAATGTCAGAAATATCATGGAAAAAGTTATATAGAAAAAAAATGATAAATAACAAATTTACGTTGTTGCATTAGTGTTGCCTCCCTGACATAGAACGGTTTGTTTTCGCTCCGTCCTCTTTTTCACTCGCTGTCCTTTTCTACGTTCGAAGCAGTCGGCAAATATCAAACAATGGTGGAACTACACGTTATAAGCAAAAGTCCGGTCCCGAGCGTTTTGCTTATAACGAGTCGTCTTCGACAGTATGCCCTTTTGTTTACGACACCCCCAAGTTAGGAGTCTTTCCCTTTAGAAGGGAAAACGCACTGACAAAAAACACATGGCCTGCCTCTACTTTTTGCCTACTTCGATTTTTTTGGAAAAGTTATCAGTAGAGACCGATTTTTATATTTGCTAAAGATCTTACATTTTAACACAAATAATATGACAGCAGATAGTAACAAATTATCTATGTAAAATACGTGAAATTTGCTATATCCCAGGAAATAATCACATTGATGAATTAAAGTAAGACATCGCGTATATGATATACAATAATTTTTGACAAAAAAAAACCGACATGGAAATGCGCTAAAAAGTATAAAATAATTTCTATTTCATTTATACCAGTATTCCACAGCTATTAATAAAATCTACTTAATCGTTAAATAGGATACTAAATACATTTCAACCTTTTCGGAGGAGGAGCAAAATTAAAAATATCCGAATATACGATTCTGCCAATAACGATTTGATTGCGGTATGACAAACTTGACAAATAATATGTCGTAAGAAACGGAACGTTATAGGTACGGTTGAAAACATTTATAACTGTAACGATTGTATTAGAAATTGACAGCACTTTTGATGTACACATAGTTAATTCGCATTGTTAACTTGAAATTATCAAATGGGTCATTCGGTAACCGGCGTGTCATCGGTTGTCAATCCCTGAACTGGGATCTTCCGAGTAGAAGAAAAGTTATTAATTTTGCGCCTCCTCCGAAAAGGTTGAAATGTATTTAGTATCTTATTTAACGATTAAGTAGATTTTATTAATAGCTGTGGAATACTGGTATTGTTAGAGTCGCATCTATATGTGTCCATATATACTTTAGGTATTATTATTATTTAACTTAATTGGTTGCAGAGTGCGCCGTAGTCGATCGTTCCTTTTTATTTCGTGGTACCCCTGGTTCTTTTAGTCTAGCCAGAGTCCATGCGTCACACGATAGAACGTTTATTTCTTTCTTAATTATTATATCACATTATATTATGTATTCTTCTATATTACTAATGTTAATCTAGTGTAGTGTTTGTGTACAATAATAAACTGTTAGGTATAAATGAAATAGAAATTATTTTATATTTTTTAGTACATTTCGAAGTCGGTTTTTTTTTGTTAAAAATTATTTTATGATGTACATATAGTTAATTCGCACTGCTAACTTCAAATTATCAAAAGGGTCATTTGGTAACCGGCGTGTCATTGATTGCCAATCCCTGAACTGGGATCTTCCGAGTAGAAGAAAAATTTTTTATTTTGCGCCTCCTCCGAACAGGTTGAAATGTAAGTATTTAGTATCCTATTTAACGATTAAGTAGATTTTATTAATAGCTATGGAATACTGGTATAAATGAAATAGAAATTATTTGACACTTTTTAGTGCATTTCGAAGTCGGATTTTTTTCTTGTTAAAAATTATTTTATTTCACACTTTTTAGTAGAACGAGCAGTATTCGTAGGATGCCGTAAGGTGGTTTACCGTTCTTATTGGATAATTACAACAACAATAGTTATTAACAATAATGAATTCCATAAATTTTTGCAAGTGGGATCATCGCAAAAATATCTCTTATTAGATATGAAAGGTGTTACGGGCAATGTGTTTAACCTGGGCATTTTGTAAAATGACCGGCCATTGTGTAGATTGTCCATTTTTTGGGACAATGTATATAATGGGCAGGTATTTCACAAATGGCTTGGACATTTTATATAATACCCACGGTTCGTTGGTATTAAACTTATTATTATTATTGTTATTAAAACCATACATAGATATGATAGGTTAGGATAGGCCACATAATTAAATTCGGCCGCCGTAAGGCGGCCGGCATCGCTTTCGTTATTATTTAAACAACACTATTGTCTCAGGAAAGTTTAAATACAATCCGATTTACGTCGTGTTTGGACTCATTTCAATCAGAAGGATCTCAATAATCCAATGATATAATTTTCATAAAAATAAGTTGAAAATTACTGATAGTGAAATTCTCGTTATTGCATGTTTTCTTTTTCCAGTCGCGGCATTCCTTTGAAGCGCCGTGCTTCGACCGTCGCTGCTAGACGTAGTATGTCTATCTCGCTTCCTCCTATCGTATTTATTCCACAAAAATTAATGAAATCCCAACAAAAACACCCTGTAAATAGGAGCCAAGTTCTTATGGCTGTAAAAACTTGTGAGATCAAACTAAATAAGGCCAAGTTCGTTAGCTTAGAAATAACGCTTGCAATACTGAAAAAAGCTTTTGTGAAAATTAGGTTAAAAGAACGCTATTTAATTTTTGAAGAGTTACATGGAGGGCTAAATTATTCAAACTTGGCCGTTATTTTTTAAACCAATGGCCATAAAAGGTGTTAGATAACGGCCAAGTTTGAATAATTTAGCCCTCCATGTAACTCTTCAAAAATTAAATAGCGTTCTTTTAACCTAATTTTCACAAAAGCTTTTTTCAGTATTGCAAGCGTTATTTCTAAGCGTTTTTACGGCCATAAGAACTTGGCTCCTATTTACAGGATGTTTTTGTTGGGATAACCTAACCTAACTTAATCTGGACATGTAAGTAACAGTATTTTATTTTTATTTTACTTATACTTGTAGGTATACCTAATTGAACATGTAAGTAACAGTATTCTATGTTTCTGTTACTTATACATGTAGGTTAGGTCAGGTTAGATCATATTAATATTCTGGCCGCCTTTGGGCAGCTAGCCACGCGGGTCGAATGTTATAATTTGATTTTTTAGCTCACCCGTTGTACGATTAGGAGCCGCACCACACGCTGTTGCTTACAAAAACGGTAGGCAAGAGAGCCGGCGCACAGTGGGACAAAACGGCTTTCGGCGATCAAAATTCGATTTTCGTGAATTCGAAAATTGAAAAACTAATTACATACATCGATAGAGAATAAACTGTAGCTTAACGTAGTGTAATCCGTTTTTTCATATTTGCTTCCGTTTTGCCGTGGTTCGCACTCAAAGTCAGTAGAAATTCGTCAAAACGAAACGCTGATAATATTACCCATAACTTCAATGTACGATTCTAATGAATTTTACTCAGAAAGATACAATTCAAATGAATGATAAAATTTACTAGGATAGTATAGATTCTATTCAGTGCATAAAATAAGTTAAAATGTTAACAACTTTTTAAATAATAGGATCTGTTTGAAACGAAGTACATTTAACTAAAATCTCAACTTTGAGCTTGATTTTTAAAAAATGCCACAACTTGCCACATGTTTAATTATTACTACTGGAAAGACCTTCCTCTATCAGAATCTGAAAACATCGGTTGCACTTTTTTGCAATTTTTCAAGAAAATGGCGATTGAACATTTGTGCAGGGTGTGAATACTACTGTAGTAAAGAGTGAACCTTCCTCTATCAGAATCAGAAAAAAACGGCTGCCCCAACCTGCCACTGCTCAAAAAAATGGCGATTGAAATAAATTACACCCACCTTGGCCGCGGCGCGCGAAGATGGAAAAACAGTACCAGATGCGATTATTAACCAGTTAACTGCATTCCACGTGTATATTCGTCATCCGAAAACTTTATTTCGTCCTCTCAATATGCCATAATAAATTTTCATAATTGTCGAAACTGTTTTCACGAATGATTTGGTATCGATCATAATAAATATAAATAAATATAAATAAATATATTATAATAACACATGTCTTGTCATTTTTTAATTATTAAATCCGTTGCTCTTATAGTTATTAATAGTTTTGAGGCAATTTTTTGTTAAATGACATAAAATATGTCTAACAAGTGAAGGATATTGAACGCGCTACAGTTTATACGTGAATATCTTGACACCCTGTAGATCAATATGATTTATATTAACACAACTTAAGTATCATAATGTAGGCAAAAACTTCCCAAAATTTCATTAAAATATTTTCAATAGAACCGAAGTTACAGAATGTTGATCGCCAAAAGCAGTTTTGTCCCACTATGCGGCGCACACATGGCCACGGGTGCATACATATAGGCAAAATTCGCTGTATTAGTAATAATATTCTTTCCCGAATATCTCGCAAACTAATCGAGTCCGACATATAGCTTAAAAAGTTGCTTAAAATGACAAATTTTAGAACATATTTAAAAATCATCAAAATCAGAGGGGGAGTAGCTCATCTACAAGTTCACCCGATCTTTTTTTGTTAATAACTTTTGAATAAACAATAATCGGCGACTTAAACCTATTGAATGTTACTCAGGATAGTGTCCTTGATAAGATATATCAAGGTCAAGAAAATCGGGTGTGGGAGCTTTTCGGAAGTTCAGCCAAATATGTAGTATACTGAATACATTTAACTCTTTCGTTACGGCGGATCGGCTCGTAGAAGCACTGCCTCGTTACGGGGCAATCCCAACGAACACACACTTTTTGACTGCCGAGAGAACGTATCTTTTAACGTTCAGTGATGTGAAGTAAATTATTAACGCTTTATTTATATTGCTGTTCATATTGCCAATCTGAAATCTTGTAGCGTAAAACACATGCAAAACGCTTGCGCTTGGTAATCATAGAAATAACAAATATACTCTGTGAATGTGAAAATTCACGGATGACTATAGTCACCGTCCGTATATGGCGAGCGTCAGGCGTTGGGTGACTACAGTCACTATCCGTAGCGAAAGGGTTAAACCTTTTCGGAGGCGGCGCAAAATTAAAAACTTTTTCAACATACCTGTCAACATACCCATTGCGGATTAACTACATGTACATCAGAAGTACTGCCAATTTCTGATATAACCGTTACAATTATGTAAATGTTTTCAGCCGTATCTATAACGTTTCATATTTTTTCTTACGACTTATTAACTACCAAGTTCGCCATACCGCAATCAAATCGTTATTGGCAGCATCGTTTATTCGGGTATTTGTAATTTTGTGCCGCCTCCGAAAAGGTTGAAACGTATTTAGTATACTATTTAAGTATAAATCAGTGGTAGGTTTTTATTGCACTATTTTGCGATCATTTTTTAGTTAAACACTAAAACTATGCCAAACTAGGAACGTTTCCTCGCCCACTGTGTTTCATTCGACGCAAAAATTTTCTTTTCCTAAAGCTCTTTTCAGTTGGAACTTTAATGCAGCTTATCATTTTTTCTTTGCAAACGAAGTGTTTCACGACAAAACATCGCCGGTAAAAACATAACAGACAAAACATCACCAGAACATCGCCATCGAAGTAATCAAACGTATTACACAATTGCCCTTTAATCACAATATAGTAGTAAAGGTGGCACTAGAGTTTCGTAACATTGTGAAAAAGCTAAACCTTCAGGTCCAAGTTATGCGCGATGCCTCGCAAAAACTCGTCTATTTGGCGGTTGTAATAACCGAACTTAACCTAACCTAACAATTTTATCGGAATTATTTTGATGTCGCGACTAAGTTTGTTTTTCGCCAGCGATGTTCTGGCGACGATATTTTGTTCGCGATGTTTTTACTGGTAATACTTTGTTGTGGAACCTTTTGCAAATATTTTACTTGAAGATTTGATGGTTGACCACTTTGGATAATCTGAATAGGGTCTGCTGTTTATCTTTACATAATTGTTCGAGTGTAAATTCCTGACCAGAAATTGCTGAAAATTCGTAAAAGACTTTGTGCTAGAGAGAATAGCTGGATTATCAAATAGAAAATTATTCAGGATAAAGAAAGCTATTAATTTGACGAAGCAACACTGAGAATTCGTCTATGTTCGGAATAATACGGGACCACAGTCAGCCATGTCCTATGAATACTAACTTACTGCCAATATGTGGCAGTTACTTAGGTGCGTAAATTGTGCTGTTATCAAAACTCAATTTATGCCTGCTGGACCATCCATTAAACTAAGTTTCAGCAAATGAAGTTTATCTAGAAATTACATATCCACTTAATTTCCAATTTTCCTCGACGTGCCTTTGAAGTTTCGTTCGAGCATGTTCCGGTTAATTAACACGTAATGTTATTAATTACGATGGTAAGTGAGTAAATTCTCTTCGAACTGGATATTTTGCCTGCCACTGATTTTATCGAAAGTCTCGGACGACAATCTTCACGATATTCACTTTTTTTTTCTTATATGTACATGTATACTTAGAAACTTGATGACAAACTCTTGCGGAAGTTCGTGTATCATTCAGAGACATGTTACCAATTAAACTTGGTTTTATTTCTAATCTGGCGATCATGGTTAATTTAGCCTCACATGTCCTAAAGTAGTTCAGCTTTTTTATCTCATTATGCTAAAAATGTAAGTGGTAATGTAAATATGTTCAGTCTTTTTTATAAACTAAAAACACCGTCAATGTGACGACTAATTTTAAAAGAGACTCAAACTTACTAATCGGTGTTTCTTTTTGTTCCACAGAATTATATTAGAACGATCAAGAATCAGAAAAGTAATTATGTTAGAATTAGTAGGTAGCCAGACTCGGATCGTTTACCAAATGAGACTTCCTTCTCGTAAGTCACGCTTGTGAGGATATTTTACCCTCTAATATCTCGTTAACTTATTTTCAAGCTGAATACCATTTAACACTTTGCAAACCTCAGTTATTAAGTTATCAGTTAACCTTCGGTCGGCGGACCATGGAGAGAGTCCTAATTTTATTTTCTAAAGACACTATTCCTTTTAAAAGCTAGTTCTATTATATGAAACTCTTTCGTTCAGAAAATTATACATTTACCTTTAAGTTTGCGTTCATATTACCTACAATAATTTGATTTCTTAATTAAAATACCTAAGAAGGAATCTACTTAATTAACCCATTTGCGTCACAGTTCTGAATACGCACTAGCGTAGATATTAATTTTAATAAAAGAATAAAAGGATTATATTTAATAAATATAATCCTAACGTTCTTTTGTTTTCTATGCGTATTATTCCGATTATGGATGTAAATGGGTGAAAGGACGCAAGGTATTAAAATTGATTCAATACCGACTGTTCTTGTTTTTTCCTTCTTTCTGAAGTATTCGTGCTTGAAATTCTTTAGACGTATCCTTATGAGGTCTCATTGTCAGAGTCTAAATTCCTTCTGCTCACTCGCAGAGTTGGCGAACGGAATTGATCCGACCTCGAGTTTCCAGTTACGTGGACACAGAAAATCAATAAAGCTTTATTTCGGGATAAGGGAATCCTCTATTAATGAATCACAACTTCAATATATCATATTTCGACGCTGGGGATGAATTATTCAATAATGATCACTTGATACTAAACATATGCTTCATTAAGCTTGAATGACTTTTATATTGAACTAATGCTTCAATAACAAGGGGAGTGCCAAGGTGTGGAAATTGCTTTTGCAACACCATGTGGAGGTTGTAGTGCGTAGCCAGTGTTAAAAAAGCCTTGTGGGTTTATTCAAAATGGACTTTCATTTTCGAGATATCGTGATTTAAAGTTTCGTACGTCCAAATATTTCATTTATGAAAACCCAATTAATCGTAAGACAGAGGATCGATGGATGAATTGATAAGGTACCGTAACCGTATATGTTACACAAATATGTATATACATTCGGCTCAATAGGGGCATGCCCCTTAAGCGACGACGATTCCCACTCGCCCAGGATGCGTGTACATCGACCCCCACGTGCGATCGATCCCTACCTAGGATCGTTTGAAGGAGGTCGATAGGAGATCGATGATCTAGCACTCTACGTTCGATAGCGCTAGCGTTAAGACGCGAAATATGAGGGTCCGTTGGGCGAGAAACGATACGCGAAGACGAGTCAAACCGACTTAGTACAATCGTCAAACTGCCGATCTACTTTCTTCGCGTATGCGCCTCAAACCGAGGAGTCGCGTGCACAAGCTGAGCCGCGGCACTGCTTCAATGTGATACCCGTTCGCGAATAACCAAGGTTTCGTCGTAGTAGTCAATTTAAAGAATTAATTACATCCAAATTCTCAGTTACATTTATTTATAGTCACGTCAACACCAGTGAAGTAGTTATTCCGTGAAGCAGTGCCGCGACTCAGTTTGTGACCCCTGGGTTTGTGACGCATATGATTCGTGCTTTGCGTTTTGTAATTTCAAAATAGTTTCTTTTCAAATATTCTAGTAACAATCCATTATTAAGGTAACGGTTATTATCCATTAGTGACGGAGATAACGTCACGATCACAATACAGTGCTTTGCCGAACCCAGGAGGGTTCGACCAGGAGGGAATGACTAGGAAGTCATTCTAAGGGATAGTGCTCAGTTAATCCGTAACATTTCTCGCCTAACGAAACAAGTCATCTAGTTGATTCTTTCAATTCCTGTTTTAAAATCTAGTTCAGGATTTGGGTGTGTGGGAGACGAACACGCCCCACACGAATTACTGATTCCGGAAACTTCTAAGAGACCACTAACGTGCCTCTGGACGTTTCCTGGACCTCACCGCTCAGACGAGCACCAGACGGTGCTTAGTGTGTATCAACGATATGGGACTCTATCCCGCAAGGGCAAGACCTCCTATCGTTTTGACAACGACTCTAGCAGACACGATAAATAACATCTAATAGGAGCTGGAAGGATCAAAAAGAACAACGAGCCAGGAGTGGCGTACCGCGTTTTGTAAATCTAAAATCATCGCGTTTGCAAGAAGTAGATAGCGAGCCAGGAGTGGCGTACCGCGTTTTGTAAATCTAAAATCATCGCGTTTGCAAGAAGTAGATAGCGAGCCAGGAGTGGCGTACCGCGTTTTGTAAAGCTAAAAATCATCGCGTTTATAAGAAGTAGATAGCGAGCCAGGAGTGGCGTACCGCGTTTTGTAAATTAAAAGATTATCGCGTTTATAATAAGTAAATCCATGAGCCAGCATATCGCGTTTATAACATCTTACGTACTACCCGAGTTGTATCATTAATAATCAGAATATACAAGTAGATTTTACCAGCCAACCATCTCCGTTTCTTGTCAGACAACCTCCAAATTCTCCGTAACCCAGTAACCAACCCGCGAAGTAGAATAAGCAAAAAGAAAACGTTGCAGTACTTGATTGCAAGGTGGTAGGTCCCGTGTTCGAATCCCCGACAAAAGGTGGTTCTTTTCGTTTAAAAAAGATTTTTATAATGCAAATAATTTTTGTTTTATCTCACATTAATTTTAAAACGAAGAAAAAATATTTGTACGCATCAAGAAATGTTTATAATATATTCTATTTGTTGCATATTGAGCTTAAAATATCGACGCCTGCAAGTGTCGGACTGATTTGGAAAAGCAATTAGAATAACGGTCATGTCTAACGGTATGGGTGGTCATGTACTACCAAATAAATAGAAAAACAGTAAAAATACATAAACTTAAGACGCAACAAATAGAATATATTATAAATATTTTTTGATGCGTTCAAATATTTTTTCTTCGTTTTAAAATTAATGTAAGATAAAACAAAAAAAAAATACATTATAAAAATCTTTATCAAACGAAAAAAAAATAATAATAATGAAAAAAACTACCTATATACCGGGATTCAAAACCGGGACCTCCCTGTAAGATCAGATTAAGGGGGTAGACACGGGTAATGCAGCGAGGTGACATTACCAGCAAAAATAGGCCTATTAAGGGCTTTACGGGAATCGGTTATTCGTCCGGGTGAAGGCTCATTCAAAAGAGGAAGGTCTAATGCAGGGGGCTCAACTGATGGTTTAACGAGATTGTGTTGATATCTAATAATATGAGTGTCCAAAGTAGAGGAAAATTCGAAGAAATACGCCCGCTGAATCTAAGTACATTTTAGGTCACTATAAGAGTTTTGTGACTGAAACGATTTCTTGAGCCCCCTGCATTGAATCTTCCTCTTTCGAATGAGCCCTCATTCAGCTCAAAATCTTCTCATATAAGGACGAATAACCGATTCCAGTGAAAGCATTCCCAAAGACGAATTCCGCCATTATCTGGATAAGACAGAGCAAGTCACGTGACAAATTTAGTTCAGCTAATAGTTATAAGGTGGCATCTAAGTAGAAAGACTACCGATTTGGAATCATAGCCAGAATCAAGCGTTAACTTGATTACGTCACTCGACTGTGCTGCGAAGGCAAGGGAAAAAGGCAACAACACCCGAACACTGAGTGAGACACACTACAGTCATGCTGTCCTTCTCTCATTCTGAATGTTGAGATTGCCCCTTTTCGCTGTTTTGACTGCCGCCCGCCTGGATTTTTCACAGCGCCCCATAACAAACCTCGCCCCATTCAAACTATATCGTGTTTGGTATCATTTTTTAACCGACTTCGAAAAGGAGGAGGTTACTCAATTCGATCAGTATGTATTTTTTTTTTTTTTTTTTTTCTCAAGAATCTCAAGATTGCCATACCGCAATCAAATCGTTATTGGCAGAAGTGTATATTCGGGTATTTTTAATTTTGCGCCGCCTCCGAAAAGGTTGAAATTTATTTAGTATCCTATTTAACGATTAAGTAGATTTAATACTGGTATAAATGAAATAGAAATTATTTTACACTTTTTAATGCATTTCGAAGTCGGATTTTTTTTTTGTTAAAAATTATTTTATATATATTAGTGTAAGACGCAAATCTGACACCGCGCTCGTCTAGCACCACCGCACAGTGGGACATAACGGCTTTCTGCGATCAAAAGTCGATTTTCGTGAATTCGAGAATTGAAAAACTATTTGCATACATCGATAGAAGATAAACTGTAGTTTATCGTAGTGTAATCCGTTTTTTCATATTTGCTTCCGTTTTGCCGTGGTCCGCACTCAAAGTCAGTAGAAATTCGTCACAACGAAACGCTGATGATATTACCCGTAACTTCAATGTACGATTCTAATGAATTTTACTAGGAAAGATAAAATTCAAATGAATTATAAAGTTGACTAGATTAGTATAGATTCTATACAGTGCATAAAGTGGGTTAAAATCGTAACAACTTTTTAAATAATAGGATCTGATTGAAACGAAGTACATTTAACTAGAATCTTGAATTTGTGTTTGATTTTTAAAAAATGCCGGCATTTGCCGAATGTTTAATTATTACTACAGGAAAGAGTGAACCTTCCTCTATCAGAATCTGAAAAATTTAGGTGCAAGTTTTTCCACTTTTTCAAGAAAATGACGACTGAAAAACAGTATCAGATACGATTATTAACCTTTAGACTGTCGGAAAATCTAAATATAGACGTTCTGGAGCAGCCCATTCAAACATTCATAAACATTCATAGAAAAAAATAAATAAAAAAAATAAGAAAAATAGAGCCACACCATCTCTCAACGTCCCCGCCGTTAGCGTTGGGTAATGCTGAAGGAGAGTCATATAGGCATGAGAATGGACTGTACTCAAAAACTAACTTCACCATCGTTTTCCGCAACCCCAAAACCCTATAAAAACAGACTTTTAGGCAAAATAGAGAATTTTTCATTTTTCCTACCCGTTAGCTACCGGAAAGTCTAAATATAAATATAGTCTCTACCTGTAATCGGAACTTCATACATGTTATATATAAGATACAAACACAAAATTTTAAAACTTACTAAGGCGAATAAAGCTCTTAAAATCCCGGCAGTCTAAAGGTTAACCAGTTAACTGCATTCCACGTGTACTCGGATATTCGTCATACAAAACTTTCGTCCTTGCAATATGTCATAATATATTTTCATAATTGTCGAAACTATTTTCACGAATGATTTGGTATAGATCATAATAAATATAAATAAATATATTATAATAACACATGTCTTGTCATTTTTTAATTATTAAATCCGTTTCTCTTATAGTTATTAACAGTTTTGAGTCAAATTTTTGTTAAATGACATAAAATATGTCTAACAAGTGAAGGATATTGAATGCGTTACACTTTATACGTAAATATTTTGACACCCTGTAGTTCAATATGATTTATATTGGTACAACTTAAGTACCATAATATAGGCAAAAACTTCCCAAAATTTCATTAAAATATTTCCAATAGAACCGAAGTTACAGATTTTTGATTGCCAAAAGCAGTTTTGTCCCACTGTGCGCCGGTGACCGTGAGCCGTCGGATAAATAAATACAGGACAGGTCGGCGACGAACGATTTCCGGGAACGAGTGATAAGGGCGAGATCGAGGAACAGCCGAAGATCAATTGCGGGCTGAAGGCATTCCTCGTCCAGTCGCTGTGTCGTAAAGTCGCAGGAACAATATATATATCACGGGTTTTCTTTATAATAAAGTACACTTTTATAGACGTTCCATCTGCTATCCTTATTTCATATTATTATATTAAAGTACCTTGTAATACACTCTACAGTAGGGATTTCACTTTTATATATTAGTAGAGATTATATTTATATATTACATAGTACGGAGTAGGGATTAATGCAATGTGTTAATTTTGATCTCTCTGGCTTTTTACGAACTTTTAACATGAATTTTAGCAAGTGATTATAATTCAAACTATATCGTGTTTGGTATCATTTTAATCAGAAAAATTTCACCAATGCGCTAATGAAAGTTTCGTTAAAAAAAAGTCAAAAATAAAAGAGTTTTATAATTGAATTAGTATTAGTCACACCGATATGTTTCGGCTCTTTCCTTTGATCATTGGATCTCTCTCGCTCCTCCACTGTCTGTCTCTTTCTACGTTCATGCATCGCTGACGGGACGGTTCAACAATTACAAGCCGTTTTGACGCGTCACGTGTAACCCGAAATTCGACATCTCGGCTGGATATATACAACGTTTGGGTCCCAATCTCTGTTGCATATATCCAGCTTTTATTGTTTCACCAAACCAATTCTTTAATGCATCTTTGTTAGTCAAAAACATAACGAATCGCCATATGACATAGCCTATGTCCATCTTGAAAGAATAAGCTGTCCAATGGTGCAAATTTCATTAAAATCTCTTTAGCCGTTTAAACGTGAAAGAGGAACAAACGATTAGCATTTTCACTTTTATATATTAGTAGGGAAGCAGGGAAGTAAGGAAGTAGGGAAGTAGGGAAATAGCGAAGTAGCGAAGTAGGGAAGTAGCGAAGTAGGGAAGTAGGGAAGTAGGGAAGTAGGGATAGGGACAGGTATTACAAAGCTGAACTCGTGTTTCAGCAGCCAATCAGTTGTTAGCTCTGTAGGGTAGTGGGAGTGAGCGATAGGTGGGTCTTGAAATTCAACCTGGATACGCTTGCGTAATGCTGATACAATCAGTCTCAAGTGAGAATTTATGGGTGATCGTACGAGAAAGAAGTATATGGTAAGGCAAGTACAATTGTACTAGTTTGAAAATTTCCGTTTCTTAATATTGAATGTCGCTTGTACTTGCTATAAACGAAAATATTCTTTTTTTAAAACATTTCTATGAGCAGAAAAGAACAATAACAAATATTAATAGTAGATTATAGAAACATTTGCAATAAATGTTCGATAAGAAGTCAAAAAGTGATCTTTGATTTTGTGGCAGTGAGTGTAATTCGATAGTAATTCAACTCTACTTTTTGTTTTACCCGTGCTTTGTTTACGGTGACGACAAGTGGCGCACAGGTCATTAGACCCTAGGTCAACTATGCTTCGACAGTGGTACTAGGCATAACGAGAAGATCGGTAGACGTTTTTTTGGTAGCTGCGAGTGTGTAGTGCTAACTCGTCTGTATACCACCGCGACAACGTCAAAGCACAACCGACGGGTGACATCACAGTCTATGTCGGCAATGCTCCGACGCGACTATGGCAGCAAACGTGGTCGATTTATGTTATCCGTTCAAACCCGTAGCTTCTTGTTTTAATCACAGTGTTTCTCAATGTTCACACAAAAGTTTACGGAAAAGTTCACACAAGTTTTTTTTTTGGTGAACTTGTAGAAGAGCTACTCCCTCTCCGATTTTGATGATTTTTAAATATGTTGTAGAATTCGATATTTTAAGCAATTTTTTTCCTCTAAACTATATGTCAGATTCGATTAGTTTGCGAGATATTCGCGAAAAACTATGAGTACTATACATTGAATTTCGCCTGCACGTACACGTCCGCGGCTGTGTGTGCACCAGCAAGCGACCCTCGCTTCTCTAGTGTTTCTGTCAACAGCATCACATGGCCCGGCTATGTACTGTTGGATGCCAAGGAAGAACACGTTTTGAGTAGAAAGAACGTTTATTCGTAGACACGACTAGGGAACAGACCGAGGTCAAAAAGCCCGTATACGGGGTTTTAGCCCTTATTTAAATCGTAATGGTTCAAGGGGAAGGAGTGCCGAGTGACGTCTCCGTGAATCCTGCGACGATGAGTAAGGCCGTGACTTAAGATTTGGAATCTAAAGTCAACTGACTTTTGCACAGCCTTACTATCGCTATGACTCGTATTAGAGTTTTTCATTTCGAAAATAGTATGATTCACGAAAACGCGTGTCATCCGACAGTACCATTCATATAACGGGTGAGCTTAAAATTAAATTTAACTAATTTCAATAATTAACCGACTTTGAAAAAGGAGGAGGTTAATCAATTCGATCAATATATGTATATTTTTTGGATGGATGGACGGACCAATCGGAACGAAACCTTTGCATCTTGTACAGTATGTCTTCCGATTGGCCCCGTTAAAAAAACATTTTGCATTTTTTCATTCCTAACGACTTTTTTTCCTTAATACAAATTCGTCGATTACTCCGAGATGGATGGACCAATCGGAACGAAACTTTTTGCATCTTGTAGGCTATGTGAACCTGGCACCCGACTTTTAAAAAATGGACTTTTTTTCGGAAAATGGTAGTATATCGTTTGTAGTTGATTGTAGTAACAGTGGTTTCGTTTGTAGTTGGATCAATTAATAAATAAACAAAATTGAAAAATTGACCCGCACCCGACATTGAGATATTTCAAATCGGTTTTTCCATTTGATAGAGAATCGTTTGTAGTTGATTGTAGTAAAAAAAGTTTCATTTGTAGTTGAATAGTTTAAAAGTTATGAGCAATTGTTTATCCGCGTAAGAGATAACTTCGTCAATTTTCAAGATTTTTGAAATCGGTCTTTCCCATGTGATTCAGAGTCGTTTGTAATTGATTGTAGTAAAAAAGTTTCGTTTGTAGTTGAATAGTTTAAAAGTTACAGCCGATTGTTTATACTCCGAAGAGGTAACTTTATCAATTTTCAATATTTTTAAAATCCGTCTTTTCCATGTGATAGGGAATCGGTTTTAGTTGTTTGTAGTAAAAAAAGTTTCGTTTGTAGTTGAATAGTTTAAAAGTTATATGTGATTGTTTATACCCATCAGTCAACTTCGTCAATTTTTAATATTTTTAAAATCCGTTTTTTCCATGGGATGGGGAATCGTTTGTAGTTGTTTGTAGTAAAAAAAGTTTCGTTTGTAGTTGAATAATTTAAAAGTTATAGGTTTATACCCATCAGTCAACTTCGTCAGTTTTTACTATTTTTAAAATCCGTTTTTTCCTTGTGATAGGGAATCGTTTGTAGTTGTTTGTAGTGATTTTCCTTTCGTTTGTAGTTCAATAGTTTAAAAGTTATATGTGATTGTTTATACCCATCAGTCAACTTCGTCAGTTTTTAATATTTTTAAAATCCGTTTTTTCCATGGGAAGAAGAAGCGTACACCACATAGGTGTGGGTACTGGAATAATAAATAAACTGAAATCAAATAATTTGTAGCAAAAATACAACCGAGTTCTAAATGCACTAAATAACATGAAATACTTCTATTTCCTAATGTAATAATTTCTATTTCATTTATACCAACATTCCAGAACTGTTAATAATAAAACCTATTTAATCGTTAAATAGTATACTACATATATTTCAATCTTTTCGGAGGCGGTGCAAAATTAAAAATAGTCGAATAAATGATGCTGCCAATAACGATTTGATCGCGGTATGGCGAACTTGGTAATTAATAATTATTTTATATTTTATACTTTTTAGTGCATTTTGTTAGTGTAGAAAGAGGTTTTATTAATAATTGTCACGTAATTGTGGAAACGAAATAGAAATTATTTTATACTTTTTAGTGCATCTAGAAGTTGGTTGTATTTTGTTGATAGAAATTATTTTATTTCACACTTTTTAGAGGGATGAGCGGAATTGGTAGGATATCGTAAGGTGGTTTATTGTTATTATTGGTTAATTGATAAAAGAGATCAATGTGAATAATATTTTTATTTTTTGTTTAAGTTTGATAACATGCAGGGTTAAAATAAAATTTGGATTATCTATGTACTGTACACGTCTGCTAAGTTGAGACTCCTAAGGAATTGGGTCTGATTGGTCGGAGCTAGATGGGCCAGACTTAGACAGTTGACCCACACGCATTTTCGCTATTCGCTCTCTAGGTTACAACTACTAGTAGAAACTACTACTACTACTACTAGACGAGGGTTCGAGGTGTGGATTAGGCGGAGCGTTTCACACCTCGAGTCTCAACTTAGTAGACGCTTACGATACAGTGGACTGCAAAAGTATTCGTCCACCTTTTAAAACAGAATACCTCGCTTAAAAGTGGAGCAAATGACTTCAAGTTTCTCGAGAAGCTATAAAAATTAATTCACTAAGATATGTGTTTTTGTCGTTTTAAAAAATTAAAATGTGCCGAAATCGGGAAAGAAATAGTAAAAGGCAACTTTTGAACTTTTTTATCTGAACCTGTAACGAAAATTTAAAATATGACATTTGTAAATTTAAATATGTTATGTGTATCCTGAAAATTCATTAAGTTCGGTCAACGCATTTAAAAGTTATAAGTAGATACATAATTGAAATCTGCGAAAATCGCGACTTTTCATCTAAGAACGGAACTAGTCACAATCTTAGCTGAAAAGTCGCGATTTTCGGAGATTTCAATTACTTATAACTTTTAAATACGTTGACCGATCTCGATGAATTTTTCAGGATACACATAACATATTTAAATTTACAAATGTCATATTTTAAATTTTCGTTACAGGTTGAAATAAAAAAATAAAAAAATTGCCTTTTACTATTTCTTTCCCCATTGCAGCAAATTTTAATTTTTTAAAACGACAAAGGCATATATCTTAGTGAATTAATTTTTATAGCTTCTCGAGAAACCTGAAGTCATTTGGTCCAGTTTTAAGCGATGTATTCTGTTTTAAAAGGTGGACGAATAGTTTTGCGGTTGTTACGTTCCGAACAGAAATTTTTACACGTTCTCCTCGTGTTCCCCCCCCCATCATTGAATTGTACCCGTGTTAACGGGTGGATCAATTAACATTACCATCATCGAATTATCCCCAGTGCATGCGGGATACGGGCATCTATCCGCCCCCTCGATAATGTTCCCTCTCTTTTTGAGATTGCTGCTTTGAGGCAGCAATTGTCTAGGCGAAAGCCATGTTGCCCCCCCCCCCCCCCCCCCCCCCCCCATCATAGAAATATCCCCAGTGCATGCGGGATACGGCTGTCTATCCGCTCCCTTGCAAATGGTCTCCGTCATTTTGGGGTTGCTGCTTTGAGGCAGCAATTGTACGCGAAAGCCATGTTGTTCTCCCCCCCCCCCTCTTTCTCTGTCATCTTCCTGATGGGCCAGCTCCTATCGTCTTGATCCGTCGTACCCTCGACCTTGGTTGGAGATGCGAACGGAAACCATGAACATCGATAGCTTGTCTTGCATGCCGGACCTCCCCGGATTGAACGCATAAACGATCCTTGAAATTTCGAGATAGTCTATCTCCTCCAGACATAATTCCGATTGTTAGCGTAACAGATTCCTTCCTCGAAATCAGCGTGATCCCACGGTTCAAAATCACGTGTCGTTCTTGGTACTGAATATCGCCGGATGTAAACCCGAAACATCATTCGTGTGGTCCGATAATCTTGACCACTCTAGAACGTTCCTTATCGGTTCCGCGAGGATGATCAAAATTCCCTATACGTACATTATAATAATCCGAATTTTCTGCTAAATTCGCTAAGCACTATAATATTGTAATTCCGACACGCCGGTTAGTCCAAGTTGCGAATTTAAATTTCCATTTAACATTCGTTCAAATTCAGTAACCTGTAATAATTTTGAAAAGCATGTTTTCTTCCTATAACGCTAAGATTAAAGCAATTTTGTAAAATTTATTATATTTTAATGAATAACGAGGTCTTTGATATAACAGGAAGAGTAAAGGAATATACGTGAATTAGAAAGAGAAAGATTAAAACAGAGAGAGGAACGCACATATCCCTGCTGCACCACCGATAAGCAAATCCCGCCTCCTTACGCATCGACACCGCCGCCTAATTCGTTAGGCGCACAACAACGCAATGTAAACAATTTCGGACGAGGCCCACTCTGGTCTTCTCCGAGAGGTGCAGATTGCGACACTCTTCGACGTACAATCGCGAGCAGCGTGTCGGCTGGTCCGCGAAGTGGTTTAGAGACGAGTTTTGTTCTCAATTGTTCGGAAGTAGCAAATAGGGCAAAAGACTCAATCTTCGTGTATCGATTTTACTTTCGTTTGTTTTGATTATTTTATTCATTACTTTAACCTTGCAGTTCAATTTTATTTCTTTATAAGTACATATATTTCCGTAGTGTTAGTTAATAGACTGCGTAATAGTTCGCGCATTCAAAATTGTGTATCGGTGCAGCAGTTCAAGGTGTGTGTGTTCCACTCTCCTTCCTCCAGAAAACAGTCAACAGGAAAATAGCAGCAGCAGAATTTGGATCACTATACGGAATTTTACCACATAATCCGGTGAGTTGTTTCCATTACTCTTCCGGTCGTTACATGCATATATTGATAAGGAATTTCCAGTAGTCAAAATTGACGTAGTCAATTTTGATTGTAAGAGTCTTCTTCAACTGGAGATTCCTAATTCCAAATTGTACTTTATCACACGTATTCGTCTACATATTTCCGGCCAATAATTGTGTGTCTCAGGTTTAAATTGTACGCGAGCTAAACCTGCGTTTTCTTATATTTAATCACATTGTTATATTTCATAATATTTTATATTTTATTTTACACCTATCATTATTATATTTCGATACTTTATATCATTCATAATATTTCGACATTTTATATATATTTTATTATATTTCAATATTTTATATATTTTTCATATTATTTCATTATTTTATATATCTTTCATATTTCAATATTTTATATATATTTTATACCTTTCACTATTATATGTATCTCATTATATTTTAACACTTTTATTTTATAATATACCATTTGATTCTTTTTAATCAAATCTAATTTTCTTTGATAATACCTTTATTAGTCTCCTTCATAAATCCCATAATATTAGCGATCTAATGAAAGGGCCCGTATGGGACTAGCGTATCTCCGAACCCACAAATATTTAATAATTTTCTGGCTTTACGGCGTCACCCGCGCGTTACGTTATCGATAGTTGCATTGCTCGACCAGTACACTACCACATTTTTATACTCTTGCAATTATACATCAGCTGACACTTGACACAGTCGCGTCACAAGCACATGCGCGCGCGCCGCACGTAACACGGTCCACTGTATATATGAAAAGGTAACTTACATAACTAAATAAAATTAAAATACATACTAACTAAAATAGCAAGGCAGATTATCCATACTAACAATGATTGTTTTGAAAAGAATGATTTATTCATGCAAATGAGATATAATATTTGTTATGTTCGCCCCTGCCGCCTCTTCTTCCCCCCTTGGAAATATCCCACGGTACGGGTTCCGCCTGGTACCTGCAGCCGTTCCTCTTTCTGTAATGTAAAATTTCAACAGTTACATAGGTCATATAGTTTAGAATTAATTTTTTATTTATGACGCAAAGGGGTTAATTACACTGTCCAACAAATTTAAACCTTTTTTTGTGTTCCGATTCCCAGTAGGTGATTGTTGTAGTGTTTTGTACACTGATTATGAATGTGCAAACCATTTTGCTCCTGTACGTACAGTTTTTCAGAAATTTGATTTTGAAAAAAAAAACATATTTTTCAGATTGAAACAAATTTTCTGATGTAATTGTAAAAGATATTGAAATTCTATTTACACTAAAAGATTTTGTAGACTTTCCTGAGTACAATGATACCTATCTTTAATACATTCTAAGTATTAAAAATTTAATACAATTTTTCAAAACATGAAATTCTTTATTTTTCACCGCATCGGTCTAAAAGTGGTACTAATGGATTGCTGGTGTTCTCCCGATTAAAATGTTACCTCATATCACGTAAACCGGACTACTTTTAACGAAACTGGCTTTTAATTATGCATTTAGATTTTTCACGTAACTTGGTTAATTATTGTCCAACTTATGTCGCGTTTGGTATGATTTTGATCGCAAAAACATAAGGAATCGATTGACGTCGCTTCCGCAAAGATCTGATAAAAAATGCGGAAGTTGGTATTTGTACAAGAGAAAACCATTTCCTTTTTCGGACGGCATACGTGGTACAGGCACGGCCAGAAACACAGAAATTCGGACCCTCAGTTGCACGAAAAGTTGTACAAGTTTATTGCATAGTCTGAACGCGGCCTAACGGTAGTCTCAGGTACCGATACTACCTCTGAGACGTTGAGGAAATTCCAGGTGGTTGCAAAGTGACCGTGGCGGGCAATAAACTGAGTAAGCGTTTTGACTCTGACAAAACATATTGAGAATAAAGAACCCCAAAATGAAACATACTAATCCCGAGGCAATAGAAATAGACAATCAACACGAAAATATTTCTAGGAAAGTAGTAAACTGGTCGATGGCTCCATAAACTTATTGTTACCATGGTTCAGTTCAGAATATTTGTAAGCTGCGGAACTATTGACTGCAAAATACGTGTTTTATGATGTTAGGAAAAACCCGTGATTTCCATAAAACCGGACAGTTTCTTCCTATTGAAAATTAAAGTAATTTACAAGCGAACAATAATAATAGAAGAAATAAACAATAATAATAGAATAAACAACATAGAATTGACACCTCGGCTGCATATAAAGCAATATACAATATACAAAATATACAAAACTCCTTGTCGATGCGCCAGTAAAAAAGAGTTTTACAACATATTTCAATTTTCTTTATTTCTTCAAGAGTGGCATTTAAAACATCTTTTCGTATATTATATATCCATTTATGTATATCAATAACTTAGGGAACATTTTGAATATTTGTAATTACATGTCCTGTGTATTATTTAAAACCTATTAACTGGAACAGCAATAATTATATAACATTCATACACAGATGTGTACTAATATTAAAATAATCGTCAAAAGAAATAAGAGGGAGTGTAACACGCAATTAGTAAATTGGAGTATGTTTCGTTCATGTGATTCTACATGACTTCGGAAACGCATAGTGCGAGAATGAGAGGGCATGCTATATTCTATCCTTGTTCAAAAAATAACATCGCTGCTCGGCCGATCACTTTATGATTTGCCGCTACCTCGGATCTCTCACTCGCTTCTCGCGTTCTCTATCGTCCCGTTTCGAGAACAAAGTCAAGCCGAATATCATACCTGCTTCGAAATAAGCAACTGTTCGGTCCCGAGCCACTTGCTTATTTGGAGGCAATCCTGTATCCACCGTTTACTGTACTTTTTTCTTCCACTCTCAAGGCGCTCTTGGTTTCTTAAATTCACTCACACACGGTCACATTCGATCACAGATTCGTACACACATGCATTCTCATTGTGAAGAACTGTCATTCAGTCCAAACACTCTTTATTCACACCTCACTCGATCCGACTGTTATACGACCCAAACACTTTTCATTCACACCTCACTCGATCCGACTGCCTCGAGTGCCCAGTCACCCTTATCTCTCGGAGTCTGATAATTTGGCGTAGAAAGAAGAAACATAATCGCAAAACGTATACGACAAACAGAAGCAGTACATACTTCTCAATGCTGACGACTTGATTGTCGTGTACGTTTTGCGATTATGTTCCTTCCTTCCATGCCAAATTATCAGACTTAAATCTTAAAGTACATAATATTATACCTTACTTTAATGTTATACTTAGCAAAAATGTTTCTCTATCATGTGATATAATTAGATTTTCTGTTAGATTGTTAGTATTTGAAATATCCTAAAAAATATCTGCAGACGTCATGCGATTTAGGCATCTCTTCCGCTTCTGTCAGAGTTTACATTAGGGCTAGATTTATGGCAGGGACTGCTGGTTCTTCTCAGCCGGGTCATTTGTGCCATCCTGAGTGTCAGGCTTCGGATGGTACAGGTGATCCTGGAGAGTGGTGACGAAAGGCAGTTCTCCGCTAAATCAAAGTCTTGGGGGGTACAAGTGAGGTCTTATTGTTAGTCGCCATTCTTTAAGACTTACGATTAGTTATTTGAGGGCTGCATTCACTCACCCAGACGAATCTCGTGATCAGGAGTGATCAGCAGTCCTTATCAGCTTCCATTATTATTTAAACATATTTACATGTTTATAATGTAGTAACAATTTATATCTGTTAGATTATTTCTATGTGAGGCGACCACGCGTACATGCGCATTTTGCGTGTTGAGTCTTCTATTGTTTTCTTGACCGAGCGAAACGGAGCTTTTCTGATTTTCCCGCTCCACTCCGTGTTGGACCGCTTGTAACAAGGGGAGCGCGTTGCTCGGCTTGTGCTTCATTATATTCAAACGAAATAAACGCAGTGTGCAAAAGTCAATAATCAAGTGTGATCATTTATCGATTCATTTTTGCCCGAAATATTCCACCAACAATATCATTTTATTCGATAGATTCCACAGAATTATTGCGTGAAAAAAGAATCTGAATATCTGCTATTGTAAAAGTATAAATCATTTCCAAAGTTGAATATTTGCAATTTGTGTTTAAGATTGATTACCTCGAAAACTGTAAAATTTAGATAAAAATGGATGTTTTGCTTTTAGATTATATTATGTAGTTATTTATGTAGAATAATTTAATGTGCGCAATCATTGTATTTTATTTGTATTTATTGTTTGATTTAGACTAATATACGCCCCGTTGCGGGTAGACGATTTTCAGTGAGAGTGACTGTACATTGTTTCGCTGTTGCCTTGTATGGATGCACGAATATCATATAGGGGCCATTCCACGCAAAGTGATCACACTTTTTCCCGCATGGTCTTGGATTTTTGTTAAATTTTGTAGGCTTGTAGAACCCAATGTACGAACAAAAAATCGATGCTCAGTTCCTCGATATTGTTTAAACTTTCCAAGTTATAAGGACTGAAAGTTTAGGGTCACTTTTTTTCAAAAAATCATAACTCGGAAAGCATTATAGATATCCACATGCATGAACCGGCATTTTATAGGTAAAACTTCAAAGTTTAATAAAAAAATTACTATATGTGTCAACGCAATCTTCAAATTGTTGTAAATAATGTTTATAATTTTCAAACTTGAAAATAACCCCAAGGGGGAGCACAAATCGGTCTGAAATTTTTTCTGTAGAATCTTTAAAGAGTTTTCTAAATGCCCTGAAAATTTCATGATGGAACACGCAGAATTGCCGGAGTTATAAAATTTTATTGCTGCGTATGACCTGCCAGCAGACCATCGCGCAACGTCCGGTCCCCATGCGCCGCTATTCTACATTTTTTCAAATAGCCAGCCATCGGTTAATAACTACGGAATACAGTATAGACTCGTTATAAGCTAAAAAGATCTGTACGATATTTGCAAAGAAACCATCCCCACCACTGGGGGGTATACCCCTCGAGACGTCGCGAAGCTCGCTCGCCGAGTAGCGTAACATGATCTTGGATCAGATATCGGTGAGGCAACACTAATGCAACAACCTAACTTTGCTATTTTCCATTTTTTTTTTATAGAACTTTTTCCATGATATTTCTGACATTTTTCTAATTAAAATGATACCAAACACGATATAATTCGGACCATATTTACCATGTAAACTAGTTACAACCAAACGCACGGGACCGGACTTTTGCCTATAACGTGTAGTTCCACTATTGTTTGATGTTAGCCGACTGCTTCGAACGTAGAAAAGAACCTTGAGTGCAAAAGAGGACGGAGCGAAAACAAACCGTTCTATGTCGATGAGGCAAATTAACTTTGTTATTTTTCATTTTTTTTTTTATAAAACTTTTCATGATATTTCTGACATTTTTCTCATTAAAATGATACCAAACACGATATAATTCGGACCATACTTACCGTGTATATTTGTTCGGTCCGATGCAAAACACAATGTGCGAGGATTTCGAAAGACAGTTCCGTGCGTTTGGTTGTAACTAGTTTACACGGTAAATATGGTCCGAATTATATCGTGTTTGGTATCATTTTAATTACAAAAATGTCAGAAATATCATGGAAAAAGTTTTATAGAAAAAAAATGATAAATAACAAACTTACGTTGTTGCATTAGTGTTGCCTCACTGACATAGAACGGTTTGTTTTCGCTCCGTCCTCTTTTTCACTCGCTGTCCTTTTCTACGTTCGAAGCAGTCGGCAAATATCAAACAATGGTGGAACTACACGTTATAAGCAAAAGTCCGGTCCCGAGCGTTTTGCTTATAACGAGTCTATACTGTAGATCGACACGTTTTTGGTACTTTTGTCTACAAACCCTTAAAAGGCAATAAAAGTATGGCAAACCGATTTTGGCGGTTCACTTTTCCAGAACACCGTTCAGTTTTATTTGGAAAAGCAACGAGACAAGCGGTTTCAGTTAAGCGTTCAGTGTTGTGCATAACTATGCTGTGTACTTTTCAGTTTCTTGTTTTTCTTAGTTTAAAACTGTAATTGTGTACTGGTGGAAAGCAAAAATGCCGCGAAGATATTGTTCCAATCCATTTAGTTTACCTCGACATTCAAATGTAACTAAAAATCTTCGTTCAGTTACAATCGCGTTTCGTGAAAAATATCAGAATATAATATTAGGAGAAAATTTGTGCTGCATGTGTAGAATGCGAGTAATTCGAACATCTAGATTAAATCGTCCAAATCTTCCTATCGTAAACGTAAGTGAGCCGGGTTGTTTTCCAACAGTTCAAGAGCCAGTTGTTGGTCCAAGTAATGTAGAACAAGTAATAAGCAACAATTCGTCAAATTCGGGAACAAATGCAGATACAGGGTGATTCTCCCGCAACGCAACACAAAAGCCGGATCCAAAACTGCTTTGTGTGTGTTTATGGCTGAGACGAAGACAAGAAACGGAACAGCAGGGATTCCATTGTGCGGCACGGCTTTTGTGTTGCGTTGCGAAAGAATCACCCTGTAGTTATGTAGAAGAAATAGATCGGGAATATTCGTTATCGTCGTTAAACAGTGCCCTTAAATCTCTTGGTGAATCTCCTATCACATCAAAATCTTTAAAATCACCTCTCCAGATTAAGAAAAAAGTATGTATTAAAAACAATTATTTACTTCAATTTGTATTTGTAAGCGGATAGACCGAAAAGTAACGCTGACAAGTGCAGTGGCGCATGGGGACCGGACGTTGCGCGATGGTCTGCTGGCAGGTCATACGCAGCAATAAAATTTTATAACTCCGGCAATTCTGCGTGTTCCATCATGAAATTTTCAGGGCATTTAGAAAACTCTTTAAAGATTCTACAGAAAAAATTTCAGACCGATTCGTGCTCCCCCTTAGGGTTATTTTCAAATTTGAAAATTATAAACATTATTTACAACAATTTGAAGATTGCGTTGACACATATAGTAATTTTTTTATTAAACTTTGAAGTTTTACCTATAAAATACCGGTTCATGCATGTGGATATCTATAATACTTTCCGAGTTATGATTTTTTGAAAAAAAAGTGACCCTAAATTTTCAGTCCTTATAACTTGGAAAATTTAAACAATATCGAGGAACCGAGGATCGATTTTTTGTTCGTACATTGGGTTCTACAAGCCTACAAAATTTAACAAAAATCTAAGACCATGCGGGAAAAAGTGTGATCACTTTGCGTGGAATGGCCCATAGCTCCTACATTGTTTGAAGTTTGCCGGCTGCTTCGAACGTAAAAAAGGACAGCGACTGGAAAAGAGGACGGAGCGAAAACAAACCACTCTATTTACATATGTCTGTAAAACAATCCTAATTCAACGATGAAACTTGCACTCCGTTGTCCCCTCTAAGGGGACATCCTAATTCTAGCATATCACTGGGATGTCCTCTTTGAGAGGATATCAAAGATTATTAGTGATTACGGGGAGTGAACTTATTCTAGCGCAATATATGTATAATGTATTGACAAAATATCGACTCTAGGAAATCCCGAGCAGAAAGGGACCGAGACCTCCTCGGCCGCCCAGCAAGCGACCGTCGAGCCTGCAAAACGAAACCGTTTAATTGCTTTATGGTTCCTTCGTGCTCTGGGCCTTCGCGAACACATTAACGGACCGTACTCACTTCAGCATTTTTGCCCGAACGAACGTTTTCGGCGCACAAATGCACAGGTCAGTATGAGGCTTAACGTTTACAGAAATCATCACACAGCCAATAACACTGTGCAACAGCCAAATGATTTCATAACCGCCACTATGAAATTGTTATACATTTTGGCAAGCTAGATACGAATCTGAAATCCGTTTCTCAAAAACTACGACCTAGAGAGAAACGGATTTCAGATTCGTATCCAGCTTGCAAAAATCTATAACAATTTCATAGTGGCTGTTACGAAATGAAAAGAAAGTCAAAATTTGTTGTACAGTGTAACACATGTTATGTGAGCGGTCTGTAAAGTGTTAAACAGTTTTTTTTTATTTAAATATTATTTATTTTTGCTATGAAACTTTTATCAACAGATTTGTGATATTTTTTTGATTAAAATAACCCAAAACACGACGTTAATCGGATTAGTTTTGTTATTAATCTATTTCAATTGATCAAGTGAATGATTGGGCTCGAGAAAATTGGTGGTAGGGCAATGTCACACCATTTTTTCGGCCGGCGCGGCGCAGAGAAATGGAGGGATCCTTCGCACACAACGCCGATCTCTTTATCTTATACGAGCCTAGTCAGTAGATGTAACTCCTTCGACCAATAATACGTTGCGGCTGCAAGCCGTGTGAGGAAAGGTGGGGCACGACCAATGAGACGCACATTTGTTTCGACGGCCAAGTTACGAATAGCGAACAACAGTTAGTTGGAATTCATACTTTGCGACGCTATCTTTAACTTTTAAACTATTCAACTACAAACGAAACTTTTTTCACTACAATCAACTACAAACGACTCTGAATCACATGGAAAAGACGGATTTCAAAAATCTTGAAAATTGTCGAAGTTACCTGTTACGCGGATAAAGAATTGCTCATAACTTTTAAACTATTCAACTACAAACGAAACTTTTTTTACTACAATCAACTACAAACGATATACTACCATTTTCCGAAAAAAAAGTTAATTTTTTAAAAGTCGGGTGCCAGGTTCACATAGCCTACAAGATGCAAAAAGTTTCGTTCCGATTGGTCCATCCATCTCGGAGTAATCGACGAATTTGTATTAAGGAAAAAAAGTCGTTAGGAATGAAAAAATGCAAAATGTTTTTTTAACGGGGCCAATCGGAAGACATACTGTACAAGATGCAAAGGTTTCGTTCCGATTGGTCCGTCCATCCATCCAAAAAATATACATATATTGATCGAATTGATTAACCTCCTCCTTTTTCAAAGTCGGTTAATTATTGAAATTAGTTAAATTTAATTTTAAGCTCACCCGTTATATGAATGGTACTGTCGGATGACACGCGTTTTCGTGAATCATACTATTATAGCTGACGGACTCAACAGTAAATCTAACATCAAATTTTACTGACTTTTTAATCGTTCTAATCTTAGAGGACGATCGCGAAAGTGATCGTCATAAACGATTAGGACTGGTGGCAGCGCTTTTCTACCGCGTATTAATATTCCAAATAAATCATTTCTTTTCCTTCAATTTTGTACGTCGCGCGCCGTCTCTCGCTCGCGACGTAACAATAGGATACTAAATACATTTCAACCTTTTCAGAGGTAGGGGAAAGTAGGGCCAGCGTAGGGGAAAGGAGGGATCCGTTGCACACCCCGCCGTTTTCTTTATTTTTACACGAGCCAAGTCAGTAGATGTAGGTGTTTCGACCAATAATATATTACGACTGCAAGTCGTGTGAGCAAAGGCGGGGCACGACCAATCCTACCCAAATTTTTTGCGACGGCCAAGTTACGAACGGCGAACAGCAGTCAGTTTCAATTAATACCTTGCAACGCTGCTTTCTATTGAATTTTTTTTCTCAATATATTCTGTTGTAAGGTAAATTGTAACAATTATTATTATTTTTTGCTTTGCACTTGCAGCCTTTGTCTGGTGTAATTCCTGCAAATCTAATACAATCGGAGAAGATAACAACATGTTCTCATTGCCTGCATCATCTTAAAAAACACAAAGTTCCATCTCAGGCAATCTGGAATAAAATGGAACTAATGTCTGTACCTCAGGAGATAGCAGATTTATCGGAAATCGAGAAACAAATGTTGTGCAGAATAGTACCTTTTCTTAAAATCATGAAAATTCAAAATCGCTTCAGTCAGGATTGGTGCAAAGGTCAGGTAGTCCTATTTGCCCGCGATGTGTTCGAAGTAGCCGAGCAACTTCCACTTAGATTAAACCAAACCGGTCTAATGATTGTAGTGGAAAGCCTCGAAAATTTGGAGCGACAAAGACAATTTGAAATAGACGTTGGCAAACTTCGAGTAGCTTTACAATGGCTATTAGAAAATAATGCTTTATACAAAGATGTGCGACCATGTTTTTCTAATATTACCAATAACATTTTGGAAATAGCTGATGTCGTTGAAGAGCCTTGTATTGTAAGAAACGAAATGGAAGTTGCAGAAAGAAATACTGAATCAAACAGTAGATTTATGAATGTTGAACAGAATGTAGCTATTTTACGAGGCTCGTGCCATCAAGCTAGCGATCGCTTCAGTATCGAATCTCACGGTAAGCAATGTACTGGCATAACTGCAGTTGCTTGTGTTGCGTTTCATTTGCTCGACCCTAGTACGTGGTGTACTAGTGATGTCGATTATGTACTTTTAGTAGGAGATAAATATTACCGTGATTGCATTGAAGCGCGAAGTAATCCTGACCCCAGAAAAGTCAATGTAGACTATTTAGCCGTTACCAAATTATTGCCACACATATCATTTAATAACAGCAGAGTCAATATTAACATTGGCTATGAAATGGCTGTAAATGGTCATATCGATATTGATAACGGCGATGAACGATTTCCAAATTTAAAGAACGCTTTGATTTACGTTTTACATCAGTAGCTGTATCATGCGGTAACCAGTCAGAGACTACCTACTATTGGTTGTTTGATTCCCATGCAAGAAATCCAAAAAGATATAAAGCATCGTCACGGGGCGTCTCATGCTGTATGAAATTTACTAATATTGATGATTTACACATCATCTTCTGTCGTAATTTATATGCTAAAGAAGGCAATAGCAATGTGCTAAATATCTATTCACTAACACCTCTAACAATAGCAGCCGAAAGGAATAGATCTCCTGAAATAGAAAGGATACAACCATCTGTTGCGACCGCTCGTAGAGAATCCGGCGCAACACAAATTATTTTCGCCACAAGCATGTTACGTTCGATTGACGAAGATGTTCCCAACATTGATAGTATCGTCTCTGTCAGTAATAATAATAATAACGCAGAAAATGACCCGATAAACCTGGCGAATATACATAGAAAAACAGTGCCTCCTTTGAACCTAGAAAGGGAGAGAAGGATGGAAGAACTGTGTTGGTTCTTCCTGTTTCCGGATGGTAAACATGGATTCGGAGAGCATCGAGACATCTCAATTACACCACTGGATTACTTCCAAGCGCGTATTCTGAGCAATGACAAACGATTCCAACAAACAGATTATTTTTTCTTCGCATTATCTGTTGTTGAATACTACCGCGCAAAAACTAGCGTTTCAGTATCATGTAGAATGCGCCAAGGGGAACATACTCCACAGGGATTAGTAATCCTAAAGAATAGGTTTTTTTGCAATAATGATAGTTATTAACAATAAGAAGTTACATACATTTTTGCAAATGGAATTATGGTGGAAAGATGTACGAGATGTGAAAAGTTTCATCGCAATCGGTATATTCCTTATAGAGTAGCGGTATAGAATCGGATTTTGCAAAAACAATAGTTATTATTATATGTATATGCATACTGAATTTCGGTCGACGCGATATGTGTATAGAAACAGTAAAGAATCGGCGACTACATACACCGGTACAGACATGTAGGCATACGTACAATTCAATGTAGTAGTAACAATAGTTTTGCACGAATATCTCGGAAACTAAAGCTTTTCGTTAATTATGCATAATGAAAAAGTTGTTCAGAATCATGCCCCCGACAACATATTAAAGGGTCATTGAAATCGTCCTATGTCGAGATTAAAAACTTCTCGTATTTTGCAATAACAATGAAAAATTTTTTTTTAATGGGACCAACCGGAAGACGTACCCTACAAAATGCAAAAGGTTTCGTTTCGATTGGTACATCCATCTCGGAGTAATCGGTGAACACAAAAAAAATAAAACATACATACTGATCGAAATGAGTAACCTCCTCCTTTTCGAAGTCGGTTAAAAATGTATAGCATTTTGAATGCAAACTTGAATTGAGGTCTAATCCTCTAGTCGAATATTCTATTCTAATACCTAACAATTCACATCATTTCACATCATTTTTTTTTTGAAAAAAAATAATAGGAATTTCATTGTGTAAGAGATTGTACTACACATATCTATTATATATTTACAAGAGACTGTACCGTATGCCGTAGCAACAAAAACAAGCGAGCGACGCGTCATTATATTATTTATTAGAGCGTTATCTATATTATTTATATGATCGCAAAGTATAATAAGAAACAAGCTGTAGAGGGGAATCACACACGTTATTAAAAATCTTCCTAGACCTAGTGAGCTGCGCGAGTTAAGGGCACAGACTCCTTGTGCCATGACCTGTATGCGTGCACTCACACAATCAACGGAAAGCATGCACGTATACGCCATGCGTGAGAGAGACACTCGATTTCGTAGATTTCGTTTTTCGTCTCGATAATTGCACAAATGAAATTTTCGCGGGTATAGCACCCACGGGTAGACTTCACCACAGGGTGGTCTGGTCCGTTTGAACGCTAATAAACACCATACGTTGAGAAAAATGATATTTTCGACACTGTAAGATTGAGACAGACGCTGTTGTAAGCAAACAACATGGCTGCCGAATGCTGCGTTCGGCTGCATTTTAGCAAATATTGAACGATTTAATGGTTTTTCCACCCATAGCACACCAGATCACCCTTCCTTGAACTAGCACAATGTCACTGAAATTCGATTTTTCACAATTTATCACTTCTGGAAGACGTAAAACGAAATTTACGATTTGCACGCATCAGACGTCAAATAGACGGAAGAATAGTTCACTGATTTTCCGTCAGAGGCATTGATGGTATATTTGACCACGTTATCATCGGGGTCGATAAAAACAGAAATCAGTCGATAAATGTAAATTCTAATTTGACACCACAAACAGCTACGCGAATATAGTCAGAAATATGGCATAGTTGCCGCAACGTATTAAGACTTCTGTCACGCTGTTGCCACATCTGTTACAATTGCAACAGGCTCGAGCCGATTTTGATTCCTGCCAGACATAGAAAAGAATAGGGCGCTCGAGAGAGAAAGAGGTTCGAGAATGAAACAATACATGTACTAATGTGTGCAACCATCAAACTTTTTTATTCATATTTATAATCATGTTTTTTTCATCAATTAAATTACAGACAGAATACTTGAAATGGTATGCCAGAAAAATGAATTATAAAACTTGCACCATATACAGTGAAAACTCGATAAATGTACATAATTATTGCCGGTCCACTCCGCAACTGTTATGGAATAGGAGAATCATTTTTCAAATTTGATTGCCTAGTCAGTAAACACTGATTAGAAAGAGTCAGTAGCTAAAGACGAAAGAGGGACTAAAACCGGGATTTATTGCCTTCATTTAAATGCCCCGTGTCAATGTGACCATACTAATGCCCAGAATAAAGTTTTTTATTTTGCACTTTTTGTTAATAAAAATTTCACTATCATGTGGAGAAGATTTTTCTGATTAAAATGAAGCTAAACACAATATAAATCGGTCAACATTTAATAGCATAATATTGGGTTAAATGTTGTGCTTGTGAGTCTTTCTCTCTTCGTTTATCCTTTTTGCGCTATCCTTTTCTATGTTCGGAAACATCAAAGAACGACGGATTCGTGGTGCTAGTAGGGGTAGAATGAATGAAATAATACACATAACGTAAGTACGCGGCCATAAGACTTATAGGAATGAAAACTACCTGACATAATAATTTCAAGAAGGGAATAAAAAATAAAGAAATTAATAATAAATTTTAATATAATTCTGTCACACTTAGACTGGGACACCCTGTATATGCAGGTACAATTATATTAAAATTCATTATTATATTTCAAATGAAAAAGATTTCAATAACACGTGGCTGGAGTGGATGTCACGGGAATCGAGATTCGGAGGAGGCCTCGAAGGAGTCTGTGCCCTTAAGTATGGTCTCTCGTGAACTGCAGTATAGTGCATGTACTTACATCAGGAGTGCTGCCAATTTCTGATACAATCGTTACAATTACAAATGTTTCCAGCCGGACCTATAACATTTTGCTTTTTCTCTTACGACTTATTAATTACCAAGTTTGCAATACCGCAATCAAATCGTTATTGGCAGCATCGTTTGTTCGGGTACTTTTAATTTTGCGCTGTCTCCGAAAAGGTTGAAATGTATTTAGTATCCTATTTAACGATTAAGTAGATTTTATTAATAGCTGTCGAATATTGGTATAAATAAATGAAATAGAAATTATTTTATACTTTTTAGCGCATTCGAACTCCCTTCGATACTCCTGCTCCACATTTTGTTGATTCAACAAGTTTTATTAATAATTGTTACGTAGTTGTATTGTTACGTCGCGAGCGAGATACGGCGCGCGACGTACAAAATAAAAAAAAATTAATAATTAATAAAATTGTGGTTAACAATACGCGGTTGAGGACGGTATTAGCGCTGCCACCAGTCCCAATCGCGCGTGACGATGTTGTGTCACTCACGATTAGAACAATAAAAGAGTTGTTAAATAAGTTAATAGATTAATTGAAAGATTAATCGGGTTCGTCAATGCTCTAGTCCCATACGGGCCCCTCGTGTGAATTTGTACGAAGATGGTAGACGTGAAAATGAAGGAAAAGGAAGTGTTTTGAAACGTAAATGAATTAAAACAGGTTAGGTGTAACAAGAATATAATTTCGGAAAAATAATCGTGACAATAAAAGTGGTTGGTTAACAGGAAGTACGAGCTGTTTGAAATACAAGAGAAAATAGATATATTATAAAGAAAAGTATAAATTATATGAAAATGAAGCTGTTGATTACTGGTTAATTAAAGTTTGATTAAATGATTCGATGATTCGAGCGACGATGTTCTGTGAAGAATTAAGCGCGAACAAGAAAGAAAGAACGGTCCCAGAGGGTAAATTACCAGAGCCACGGTTTCGTGGGGCCGTCTTCTTTACGTGTGAATCGGAATTTATTCAATAACGTTAACTTTCGATACCTCGAGTCTTTATACTGAACGGAACGATCTAGAGGGAAACTTTCCAGAATACACGGTTTCGTAGATCGCCCGTTTTGCCTCACCACGTCCAGATTCGTCGTATTGGATAAAAATGAAATGGACAACTTACCAAGATCGATGTAAAATAATATACGATAAGATATTTTGATTTTGTATCGTTAGTCGCTGGTGTCGTCTAGAAATCTGGAAGTCAAAGAAGAGGTGAGAAAACTGCCACTTGCACTACGCGTTCGCGATCGGCCTTTTATTTCGGTGTTACGGGACGAATACAAAACTATTGCAAAATCGACGCGACGCGGAAAAAGAAAGAAAAATAATTAATTTACGAACGATATAAAAACGAAAGAGAAAAGATAGAAATTGAAAAGTATGAAATGAATTTAACGTATTCGTATGAGTCCTTGTCACCAAACCGCGAACCGAAACACTCTCGACACTCTGCCTTGAAGAGGACTTGCCGAGCAATCTAATTACACGATTTTGCTAACAACTCTATCTCTACGCGAACACGGGCTCCCCATCACGCACCTTGCGATTTTTCGACGAAGAGTGATTTGCCTCAGTCAAGCGATCGTGTCTCAGGGTTCGACCCGCGATCATGGGCCCAAAGTGGGGACATCATTTGGCAAATCAGGGTGCGTGTCGGAGGGGAAATCCCGCGCGTATTGGGCTAGTTGGCCGCTCTTCCTAGTTCTCTCATCCCTTCTTGACTTTTCTTTCTACCTTCGTTTAAGGTTGTCCATTTCTTTCTACCCTTCTAACACTACGGCGGATTTCATGCGTCGCAATTTTAAGGTTTTCTGGAATATTCGAAATCTATTACGACTTAATTTATTTGAATTTGCTAATTAAAGAGGCTTTTACAATGACGTTTCCGATATCGAAAGAGGTCTTCGTTTTATTACAAATATTTGTTTTACTGTTTTGAATGACCATTAGTTGAATAATGTTAATTATTATTCATTCGTTAATTATTCTATTAATCTCTTTGTTTAGCGGTTTACGCAAGATGCAACCGGTGTTTTATAATCGTCGACAAATTGCGGATACATGCGTGTCGCATTTAGTTAATATTCGTTCCGCGCTTATTAGTTATTAACGTTCTTATTCGTATTTCGACGATTTACGTATATTCGAAACGTTCTACGTTTAACGTTTAACGACGATGTTTATTGTCTCGATCGACCTTTGTCTCGAACATTCGTGAACAATTTCGAACTACAGCGGTTATCACGCAAACCCTCGCATTCCAATATCATTCAAACAGTTTCATTTCGTTCAATTCCAATCGCTTTGTTCTTAATTACATTCATTCCTCGTGGAAGGGTCGGCTTACGCATGCTTTGCAGGTATGAGAGGTACCTCGCTATAAAATAGAAGAAAATTCTTCTTTGTATTGCACGGTTAAGTTGGGAAATTTCCAAGTGCGTCGCACTGCTCAACCGCGCGGTGAAAGATGTTTACGATACCTCTCCCTAAACGGTTTCGACTTTCGAAGTTTTTGTCGCGGCGTAGTTTCGACTAAGCAATCATCCCAAGGAAAGGTTGACTCGTATTATTTGAAAGAACTAAATATAGCCTCCTTTGTGTGCTTCGCCTGGGATTATCTCCAAGTGCTTCGCACTGGCGAGGTACACAAATTTGGTATATTGACGGTTAAACTATTGAAACTAATAAGAGAAAAGGAAAAAGGAGAATTATAATTTTAATCTCAAACTCCTTTCTGGTGTTCTCCGTGAGGAATCACTTCCAAGCGCACACGCACCCGACGGAAGATCACAAGATCGGAGGAGCGCGCACAGGTAACGAGGAAAAGTAAGATAAGAAAGGCCCTTCCTTGCGCCCCTCACGTGGAAAGTTTCCAGATGCAGCGCACCCGATGAGGAACGCAAGGTCGGGTTAATGAAAAATGAACCCGGACGTAACAGTATAAACGAAATATAAATTATTTTACACTTCTTAGCGCATTTCGAAGTCGGTTTTATTTTTTGTTAAAAATTATTTTATGTTCTTAGATGTTTTAGTTTGATTGCATTTGAAACTGAGATCATGTACAAAGATCTTACAGTTCTTTTCATTTTTGTGATATTGTCAGCATTTATCTCATGCCGATAGAGTTCTTCCTTTGTTTCTTCTGCTGTGATTTTATTGTGTAAACCATTGATTACATACACTCTTTTCTTCTCATCTTTCCTGGTATATGTGTGAAAGTTTGATCCTTTTTCTTTCCATGTCTTCTTGAGATTTTCAAAATCACTAATGTTCTGCAGAAATACACTCACTGAATCTCCCTAATATTTTATATGGAACTTGTTTTTGACAATATTTCTAATTAAAGCTACAAACTTCTGATAGTCACTTACGTTATCATGCATAACCAATGGGGAAAGCTTTTTAGTGAATTGGTTGTTCCTCTGTGTAACCGGAGTTTGCTGTGCGGCTGTATTATTTTCATCTTGATCGATTTCTATTAGATATTGCAGTACTGAATACCTGTTATTTGTGGCTGTTGTGGGTATGCTCATCTTTTTAATAGCTTGTATTCCATCCATTTGTTTAAACCACTTTCTCTTTAATGGATTTCCAACAACTGCGGTGAAATCATTTTTATCGTTTTAATAACGATCGAAGTCGTTCTTTTTTGTTAAAAATTATTTTATCTTGCGCTTTATTTTCTGACAGAGTAACATTCTCTCCAGGATTCGTTGAAAGTCTGTCTTCTGTACAATTTTTCTGGGTTTTTATACAAAAGTACAAAACTGAACTCGTGTTTCAGCAGCCAATCAGTTGTCAGCTCTATAGGGTGGTGATGGGAGCGAGCGATGCGTGGGTTTTGAAATTCAGCCTGAATTCGCTTGCGTAATATCGATACGGTCAGTCTCAAGGGGGAATTTATGGGTGATCGTGCGAGAAAGAAGTATATGGTAAGGCAAGTACAATTGTACTAGTTTGAAAATTTCCGCTTCTTAATATTGAATGTCGCTTGTACTTGCCATAAACGAAAATATTCTTTTTTTAAAACATTTCTATCAGCACAAAAGAACAATAACAAAAAATAATAGTAGATTATAGAATCATTTATAATAAATGTTCGACGATAAGTCAAAAACTGATCTTTGATTTCGTGGCAGTGAGTGTAATTCGACTCTACTTTTTGTTTTACCCGTGTTTTGTTTACGGTGTCAACGAGTGGCGTACAGATGATCAGACCCTATAGGTCGATTATGCTTCGACAGCGGCACTAGGCATAACGAGAAGATCGATAGATGGTTTTTTGTCAGCTGTGAGTGTGTAGTGGTAATTCGTCTGGGTACCACCGCGACAACGTCAAAGAAACCTACAGCCGACGCGACAGGTGGCACACGGCTCATCTCATACTATGTCGGCAATGCTTCGACGGTGGCAGCGAACGTGTTAACCGGTTCGCCTCGATCGTGTATTCGTCACGTTTCTCCTAGCTACAAGAGATCCTTTTTTTTTGACGTTCCGATTCCCACTAGGTGATTCTTATAGTGTTTTGTACGCTGATTACGAATCTACAAACCGTTTTGCTCATATACGTATAGTTTTAGAGGATTTTGAAGAAAAAATATATTTTTCAGGTTTAAACAAATTTTCTGACGTAACTATTAAAAATACTGAAATTCTGTTTACATACTTCTGTTGTATATGCACCGCAGCGTCGACAATATTTTGCGACGATTGAACGTTGCTGTGAAGTTCAATGTTCTGAACTATAAGTGGACTGTATGTAAAAATGAATGCACTTGATGTGATTACTGTATTTCTACTTTATTTGATGAACCTTTGGAGAGTGTGTGAGTTGTTTCAAGAGAATGTCTCCACGAGAATGTCTGGGTTAGGGAACTTGCTTCAGGTTTTTATATTCTGGGCAAGGAGTACAATTTTCGGATGAGCCATTCCTATTGGCCTGATTTTTGTGGAGGTGGAAAATATTCGTTGTCAGGGGTCTCTTAATGACGCACGCGGTGGGTCCGCGTGTACTCAGTGACCGTAGCGGGCAATAAAACTAAGCAATACCTCGACATGAATAGAAAACTGCAAACAAAAACTCTACTGCTAAGGTTAAGGGTTCTGGCAACCAGATGTGACTAATAAACCAAATTACTAGATAGGATGTTACGATTCCTTGGGTCTTATTGCTGCTACAGGTAAAGATCTATTGATTTGAAAAAATATATAATGTTTGAAGGCAAACTTGAATTGAGGTCTAATCCTCTCGTCGAATATTCTATTCTACTACCTAACATCTGTAAAAGATTCAGTAATTGTGCATAAAAAGGGCTGCTCCACCAATTTTGATTAAACTTAAATATGTTGTAGAAATTGATATTTTTAACAATTTTTTCCTATACATGTAACCGCCGCTCGACTTCAATTTTCGAGATATTTGCAAAAAACTATTGCTACTATCGCAATGCCTTCTGCGTATAGCTACACGTCCATGACATAGTATGCGCTTAATATACGACTGTCGCTTATCTATTGTTTCTATAAACTATAAACACATCGCGATCGTCGGATATAACGGGCGAAATTTTTAGTACGAAGAGTGTAGAAATCGTGTTAAGCCAATTTGAAAATGTAAACAATTTTTTGAACGCAACAACTGACAGGATTTTAAATTTACAGTCGGGGGCAAAAATAAGTGGACACTGTTCAAATTAGAATACCTCGGTTAAAATTGGACTAAATAACTTGAGGTTTTTTGAGAAACTATAAAAATTAATTCACTAAAATATGTATTTTTATCATTTTAAAAAATTACAGTTTGTTGAAATCGTGAAAAAAAATAGTGAATGATAATTTTTCAACTTTTTTTTTTGTAAGTCTATAAGGAAAATTTAAAATATGTCTTTCCTAGATTCAAATAAGTTATGCGAACGCTGAAAATTTCATTGAGATCGATCAACGCATTTAAAAGTTATAAGTAATTAATATTTCCGAAAATCGCGACTTTTCATCTAACAATAAGAACGTGATTAGTTAAGTTCAGTGGTTCTGTGTCAGGACTGAATACCGTGAAAAGCTTCGTCCCTCTCTTCACTTAAAATCTGTATTTAGCTGGTTCGAATCAAATACCTCTTTAATCTAAACGCGAATAGGCAACAAAAACTGCCAAGCGTTTATAAGAAATATTCTGAAACAATTAATATATATATTCAATACGCGTAAATCTTCGTTAAAAAGCGAATGAAATGCTCCCATAATTTATTAAAAGTAAAACATCGTATCCCTTGTCACGAAACCTGGAAAATGCATGTAATATGCGTGAAAAACTGTAATATAACGGACATCGGTTATGAAATACTTTGAACAAACTAAAGGCTAAATAAAATGTTTTGTCGACACCAGGGTTTCGTTTGTAGAAGCTTCATTAATTAGTCTGGAAACGAATAAATTCAAATGGAAGCCATTGCGAAGATTCCAGAAAGTATAGAAATTGCGACGCATAGAATTCATGTAGCGCTGTAGGGGTAAGAGAAAGAAAGTCAACGTTAGACAGAGTCGGAACGAAGGTCAAGGAGGGATGAGAATTCGGGAAACGCGCCTAGTCAAAACCAATGCGTGCGGGCTTTCCCCTTCGACACGTACCCTGATTTGCCAAATGATGTCCCCACTTTGGGCCCTTGATCGCGGGTCGAACCCTGAGACACGATCGCTTGACTGAGGCAAATCACTCTTCGTCGAAAAATCGTAAGGTACGTGACGGGGAACCCGTGTTCGCGTAGAGATAGAGTTGTTAATAAAATCGTGTAATTAGATTGCTCGGCAAAGTCCTTATCAAGGCAGAGTGTCGAGAGTGTTTCGGTTCGCGGTTTTGTGACAAAGACTCATACGGATACGTTAAAATCTTTTCACACTTTTCAATTCCTATCTTTTCTCTTTCGTTTTATTTCGTTCGCAAATTAATTATATTCTTTTTCCGCGTCGCGATGTTTTCGTATTAGTTTCTAATTGTATCTCGTTTTCCGTAAATGACCAAGGCTCAAACGCGATCGCGTAGTGCGCGTGCAAAAAGTTCTCATCCTCTCTTCGGTTTTCCAGATTTCTAGACCACCACCACCACAGTTTTCGTATACGATCCATTGCTAATATTTTATATAAAATATACTACATCGAATTGGTGAGTTGCACAGTCTATACTTTAACACAGCGAATCTGGTGTCGAGTGAAGCAAAACGGCGATCTACGAGACCGCCAGTCGTGGAAGTATCCCACTAGATCGTTCCGTTTCACATTTTCGAGCTATCTAAAAGAGTTTCTTAATTGACTAAAATTTCCCGAATATGCGCAAACGAAGACGGCCCACGAGACAGTCTGTCTTGGAAGTATCCAACTGGGACCGTCTCTTCGTTTTTTTTCGATCGTTAACGAATCATCGTAAAACAAACACCGAAGTTCGAATCATCATTATTGCAAATAATTCTGTTATTTTCCTGTAAATTTCTCGTTAAAGTTCATTACATTTAAATTTCATATATCTTTTCTAATTTAATAACCATTCTAACATATACTAATTTCTTTTTCCATATATTTCATACAGCTCGAACATTTTGTTAATTAAACCATTTTGTTGTAATTATTTTTCCGAAATTATACACATGTTACCCATATTTGGTTTCTAATAATTTGCGTTTGAACACCCCTTTTCATTTTCCTTTATTAACACGCCTACCTTCCTGCACGAATTCACACGAGGGGCCCGTATGGGACCAGAGCATTGACGAACACAAACAATCCGGAATCTTAATTCGATTTAACTTGATTTAATTTGATTCTTTTTAAATTGTTCTAATCGTGGTTGACCCAACATCGTCAAATACGATTAGGACTGGTGGCAGCGCTAATACCGTTTCAACCGCGTATTAACACCAATTAACCAAACGTTAACATTTACGTTTTCGTCGTTTTTTTTTTATTTCGTACGTCGCGCGCGCGCCATTTCGCTTGTTCGCGACGTAACAACGTTTTCTCCTTTTTTCCTACTCGTCGAATCTTAACCCTTTGTTCTCGATCAAATGTTTTCTTTCAAATTATTTGACATATTGCATTCGAAGTTTCAGAAAACTTATAAATTACAGTCGTTCAGGGTACAAATACATTTTACCTTTAGTAACTATTCATCGAACCAGCTTAAATTCTGTCAACAAACATTATCGAACGACTTGGATCGGCTTTCGATAAATTCTCGTTGCGCGGACCAGGGAGGCGTCCAGCAAAGAACCTTCTATCGAAATAGGAATTCGGTTCGTTTATGGAGATCTTCGACTTATATACAATTGGACGTCGCGTCGCTTTTAAAGTGAAACTTTTCACATTTCGAGAGATCGAGTCAAAAGAAATTTTCATAGCAGCCAGTATTGTATATCGATACTGACTGAGTAATTTGGAAAATGTTTTACTGCGTTTTGTATCAGAGTGAATATCCTATTTAATATTGATCCTTTTTCAGTGCGAAGCCTGCGAAGAAGATCGCCGATCGTGGAGCAGACAAGAGCTGGACGCGAAGCATTTTCAAGGGTTTGAAGCTTTGCAAATTGCGGTTGCAGTTAAGCGAAACGTGCGAATGGTTAATAAATGGTTGTAACTGAAGTATCGTCGTTAAAAAGCTAATCGCAGCCATGTCGAACACGACGAACGATTTTCTCGACTACAACATCAACGAGTCAACGTTCAGCCAATTCGATTGGACAGAATTGGCATTCACACTTGGCTTCTCTCTCACCTTTTCCCTTGGATTAATTGGTGAGCGAACAAATCAGATCTTCCCTTTCTAAAAAATCGGTTTATTTTGTTCAACGTATTTTTAACACTTTGTATGCGAGCGCGATTTTCCACGTTTTTGAACGTGTAGCGGGCAACTTGCTTGCAATGTCACGTAACTGAGATTACAGTTCCTCGCTTTCAACGTTGGTTCTTTTCCGGAACAAACGTGATCACTGCAATGTGTTAAATTGTTTAGAGTTTCTGTAAACTCTGTAAAAGTAAATAAAAGGACAAAATTCAAATTTGAAACGTTTTAGCTATATTACTTTTTGAATGTTCTGGTTCTATTTATTTTTTAAAATCTTTATGGGAACTTGAGCAGATGATTAAACAGAATTTCAATTTTCGATTTGAAAATTGCTTTAATAGAAAATTCTCGCTGATGTACAAATTATTCATCCGCACTTGAATATTTTGATCGGAAATAGAAACTGCTTAAACGCTTGTATGGGGTTACTATGATAGATTATCTCTTATCGTCGTTACTGTCCGCATATCAGTTTGTATGGACAAATGATTATTTCAAAAGGCGACGGATGGTTAATTTTATCATCCACTTCTTCTATTATGTCATTATTATCCGTGTCAAATAACAATCACTGAATCGAATAAAACTCAATTTTATTTTTCGAGAGATTTTTAAAGAAATTTTCTTAAATAATCGGTTACAGGAATCAGGAATAATCAATGTCATGTAATTAAATGCTACACTTGGTCTCCTTGATATTATTATATTCATCTTCTTCTTGTTAGTAAGAGGTGCGCAGCAGGGTATCCTACGGTTCGATGTCTAATTTTTGTTTTAGGAAATGTCTTCATCATTATCTCTACACTGTGCACGAAATTGAGACCATTACCCGCTACACCGCCTAACGTCTTCCTGGGTGGTTTGGCAACGGCAGACCTTGTGCTTATAATTTTCTGCATTCTTATAAAGGTGAGTTTTATACAAAAATCAATACCCTAATTTTCCGGAAAGAAAGGGATTTCAAAATCTAAGTCACAACTGAACATTCACAAATCCCAGCACCTTTTACCCTGATTTACAAATCATTATTTACTAAAAACTCTCCATAAATACAACAATAATTCCATTTAATATACGAGTTTCTCATTCATGTACATATTATAACCTCAAAGCGTGTAACAATATGAAGCGTATAATAATGTAGAGATTTTTAGTGAATAGAGATATTTTAGAAAACAAGGGTAATTATTTAGATTACGGACGGCACCTCTGATTTCGACGATTTTTAAATACAGAAGATCTCGATTAGTACGAGTAATAAATCCCAGAAATTGTTCGCATTATTTGAATTCGTACTATTCGAATACTTGAAATATAGGAATTGGTTCATACAATTAGTTAAAGAAAATATACAATAAAAATTTTGAAATATACCTTTCATACGTATATTATTAAATTATAATATCATAAACATTATTATTTTTTAAAGTATTTTAACAGTGTTGATTGCAGTTTCTTCTGCTCTTTCGTATCTTCGTATATGTGAAGATAAACCCGCAGTATTTTATTTAGTAAGTCTCTGTTAACTTGCATGCTTCGATCCATGTCTGGATCGGCATCTGAAATTTTTTGTTTTACGACCTCCACAGCTTGAAATATATCTTCGAATTCTTTGAGAAGAATCGTTTCTAGAAAACAGAAAAAAGTTAAAAACCATTAAAACAAAAGACTAATTTTTCTCACAGTTTTACCGATTGGAAGAAGTCTCGTAAGCTTCGGATTGTTACGTGCGGAGCAGGCGTAGTGGTAGGTGACTAGTCTGCGGATTGATATGATCCGACGCAACGCTTAAACACCTTCTTTGTGAAGGTAAGATATTATAGGATTCGGATTCGGTCTAGACTGATACAAGCCTTTCGCTCGTTGGACACAAGGTTTGGGCAATACGCACTAAATAATTAACGAGATTGAATAAATAACTATTATATATTTTGCCAAAAGAAACGAAGTATGAAAATATAATGGGCATTCAAGAGATATTACAATTTTCTTTAATTACTGAGGACAGAGTATCCAGTTTTTTAATCGCACTCACCGGATATTTAGGTGAACAGAAACGGTTAACGAGTTCGATCCTTCGCTCCTTTCTCTCTCTCTTCTCTCGACGCACGGATGATGATACAATGTTCTTGACAAGATGAAACTATGACTCTACACTAACAATAAATCTAAATACTTTACATTAACAGTTTTAATTACAAATGATTTGAAAACTTGAGTCTTATTAACGAGAAAACTGAGTCTTTTCGCGTGACACTTGATTCTCACGAAACTCTGCTCGACGTATTCTGCAATACTGGATGTTTCTCGGACAGAAAGACCGCGCACCTCGCGACTGTATGGCCGTCTGTGTTGCTATTGTCCGTAACTGGGTTTTTATGAAGGCCGAAAATGCTGATTTCGCATGATTAAGGAAAGAGTTCAGTAGTATACTGACCTGTTGGAATGTCTATGCGTTGCACATAATTTTTGACACAGCGTTTCGAGAAGAAGAGAGAATTTGTTGACGCTGGTGACTCTAAGGAGGTCAGTCATTGAACCGATTTCCTGATTGCTAACGCTTTTGCAACTTGAAATTGGAGAGAATGGAATTTCCTTTGTCGGGACGTAACAGGATTAACTGAATTTCCTGATATCATTTTAAAATTCGCAGTAAATCAAATATCGCACTATGTGAACTAGCATTAATCGAGACTTACCTGTATGTTGTTAAAACAACATTTTGAACAACTTTTTCTTATACATCGCGTCGCGCCGCTCGGCCTTAGTTTTCGAGATATGTATTGAATTCTGCTTATCCATGTGCGTTCGTGACAACGTACGCGTTAATATGGGATCGCCAATTTTTTATTTTTTCTGCAGGCAGCAACACGGCGACCGACAACCAATATATGTAGGTTATATAATATTAAATTCCCGGCTGCCGTCATAGCTACGATACGTTGAAATCATCAATACACAAGTACACAAGGTATACATATATTGGTCATCGGTTGCCGTACTGTTGCCTGCAGAAACTAGAAAAGCGGTGATCGCAAAGTAACGCGTAAGTTGTAAGACGGACACATACGAATAAGCAGAATTCAATGTAATAGTTTCGACAGTTTTTGGAAAATATCTCGAAAACTAAGGCCGAGCGGCGGTTATATATATAGAAAAAGGTTGTTCAAAATATTGATTTCTACAACATATTAAATAAAAATCATCGGAATCGGAGGTACGGTCCGTAATCTAAATAATTACCAAAACAAGAATATTTAATAATACAAAAAATAGAAATGAAACAAAATGAAAACAAAATAAACTCGCTCTTTAACCTCTCGTACGACTCTTCACGCTCTCTCCTCACAATGCTCTCACCACTCACGATATTCTGCCGAATATCTCAATCCCCGCAACCGACCTGCTCACGCACACACTTACTCATACCGATAACATGGTATAATACCAACTTCCCAAGACCTGTAATTCCTCGAACGCACGAGGTAATGACCCTACAATAATCTGTACTACAGATTCTGTAGTACCATAATTGTTTTTGAATGATTTACTTATTTATGAAAATTCGATGGAATAATAATCATCGCTTTACCAGGTGATACAAGTTGTATCCTATACAAATTCAATGAAATTTTAATAAGCAAATCGTTGAATATACAAATGCAATACAAGACACGTTGTCATTGAACGATATCGCACGTGAAGTCACTGTCAAGAAAGCGTCGCGATGTTCTGGCCTGAAGGAACATATAATAAAATCGAATTGTGCCAAGTTCTAAAATTACGTATCCGAGAATCGGTCCTCCAGTCGAGTAGACATGTAATACTTGCCACGTTCGTTGCTCCTTTACAGCTGTTTATTTTTTACAGCTATTGTAGGCCAATTACTTTTCATTCCTTACGATTTTGTCATTTTCTTTCCGATAGACTAAATTAAACTTGACACGATCCAACGTACATTTCGAGCTTTCTGCTTTTATTTTGACGCGTTATAGCCTCCCATGCGTTTTATTACACTCGTCATTTATTTCTCTTTGTTTCGATGCGACTGTTCTATGATGTATCTGAAAATTGTGACAATTAATTTTTAAACTAATATCGCTACCTTCGAACGAAAGAATTTCATATATTTCAAATTTAATTGAAACTTTTTAAATCAAACGTTGCGTCAATTAGTCACTTTGTCATTCGAGGATTCCTATGATTCTTTCTTCTTTCAATTTCATTCGCTGAACCGAATTGCAAACATTCCAAGTGAATTTACAGAGGATGGAGAAAATTATAGTGAAGAAATTAATTAAAACCACCCTTTTGTAGTTAGATGTATCCCCGTAATTATTTCATATCAAACTTTCTATATTACCGAGTTCCTCTTTCATTTTGTTCTATGGAAATGAACTTGTTCCTTTTGCGAAGAATCGAAGACATTTTTCGCGGAAGATTCTTTTCAAAGACGTACCCTGCTAAGTTTGCTAACCCGTTTTCCCTCGCGAGATAAAGGAATTCCTCGAAGAAGTTCATTCTTATTTAGAGGGAACAGAATTAGCAGGGGATCGAACAGTTGTTATGAAAATCAGCAGTCTTTTCACAAGATGATATTATTACTTTATAAGAGGCAACAGTTTAATATGGCAGTGACAAGGTGTTGATGTACTGACATTTCGTTGACACTGACATCGAGCTTGTTTTTGTGCTCGTTCCTCGCGGCACGTTTCAAGGGTACATGATTTTAATTTATTATCGGGTCAATTCGAGCCTTTCCGACTTAATGATACCATATCAGAATACGGATGACGGTATGAATGTTACAAATTTTTCTCTTTCCTTCCTATTTATAAGACGAGAGCGATGAAAAAGTTTTGTTCCCCGAAATGATGCATGCCTTCATCGAGGACGAACTTAACAATTTAAATTATAGTCATTGAAAGTGATCGAATATTGTTTAAATCACCAAATACGTAACATCAAAAGTTTTCAGATAGTAAAATACTGTTACAATTCTGTTACAATTCTGATCACCGGCAAAATAAATCAGCTCGATACTTCTTCCAGAAGTAAGAAATTGTGAAAAATCGAATTTCTATAATATTGTGCTAGTTCAAGGAAGGGTGGTCTGGTGTGTTATCGATAAAAATATCATTAAATCGTCCAATATTTACTAAAATGCAGCCGAACGCAGCATTCGGCAGCCATCTTGCTTGCTTACATCAGCGTCTGTCTCAACCTTACAGTTTCGAAAATACCATTTCTCTCAACGTATGGTGTTTATTAGCGTTCAAACGGATCAAACCATCTTGTGGTGAAGTCTACCCGTATATGCTGTATCCGCGAAAATTTCATTCTGTTGTTTGTGTGAGTGTACGCATACACGTCATGGCACAAGGAGTCTGTATCCTTCCTCGAGTTTCTTTCAGAGATGAATATTTGTCGTTGTACCAAAGAAACTATCCCCGTTGGATTACTTTCTGCAATCCACGCGTATTTCCTAAACTTATTTCTCGATAGATATTTCTGTTTGTAACATTCTCCTGAGGTTATACGATTTTCCTTACTGTTTTAATAGCTTATCAAGCTTATTATTAGTCTAAATTTATATATTTTATATTTTGAGTTTATTATATGGACGATTATTAACCCTTTAACAAAATTAGATTAAAGTTGGGATTCTCTTCATGGTCCGCCATCAGAGAGTTAATCAAAGAAGAGAAACGGAACATTGGCAAAGGGTATAGCAGGGTAAGATGGTCAGAAGTGCCCTCGAGCCGATTTTACTTCGCAATGTACCATTCGATAGCTTATCCCAAAAAACCATGGTACACCAAGTTTCAGCCCTGTACCTCAACCGGGAGGGTAGTTACAGGCTATTTAACAATATGCAAAAAATCTGCAAAAATTCCAAAATATTCTAGACATGTTTCTTTATGATAGTGAATTTTTTCTTCTACCCGAAATCTCAATTTTTCGACTTTTTTTTGCGTTTTTGATTTTTCACGCCTGGGATTTGCAACCGCAAAATCTGAAAAAATTCACAATCATAAAGAAACATGTCTAGAATATTTTAGAATTTTTGCAGATTTTTTGCCTACTGTTAAATAGGAGAAATATGGCAAAAACTACTTTTTCTTTCTTACCCTGTAACTACCCTCCCGGTCGAGGTACAGGGTTGAAACTTGGTGTACCATGGTTTTTTGGGATAAGCTATCGAATGGTGCATTGCGAAGTAAAATCGGCTCAAGGGCACTTTTGACCATCTTATCCTGCTATACCCTTTATGCTTTCTATAATATAATCTTAGAAAAGGGAAAAATTTGACTTCTGGTATGAATAATAAAAATGAGATAATAAAAAAATACCTGTTGGAAGAAATTTTAACAAAGTGTAGAAAAAAAGAAAAAAATGAATATACACGCGAAGATCCCCCGAAGCTTGATAGCTCCCTTATTATCTATCTATAGTGGTGATTTACAATCAGGTAATTGTTTCAAGCAAATTAACGCGATTGTTTTTCAGCAAACGTATTATCGTGGATGCAAGCCTATTTATAAACAATTGAAATGACAGACAATTTTATGATTTGAATGGAAACCGCTAAAATTACTTTTCCAATGAACGGACGTTCCCGTTGCTCGGATCAAAATAAGGAAATCAATGATAAACTTGGAAATTATAGATTCTCAAGCGATTAACCTGAATTTATACTTTAAATTATTTTCACTCTAATAAAGTTTCTCTTTGATTAAATTTTGAAACCCTGTTGATATTCTAAATACCTTAAAACTCTAAAAGTACGTAAACTGCAAAATTTACTTCAAATACATTAAATTCATAAATGATTTCATCATATTTTCTTCCATAAAATTGATTAGCTTTCCTCGTGTTGTCCTCGTGTAACGGTGACCTGAATTCATCGAAAGCAACAGGTACGAATGCCACTGATGCAAAGCAATTTACCACGTATGAAGATGTTGCGTATTATATAAATATTATAGTTAACTCAACAATGATTTATAAAAAATATAAAAAAGTATATCACATCGTTGGATTATTTAATATGTTAAATTCATGTTGTATTATAAATCATTTTATATTTCATCGATACCATTAAAATGACTAAGTTGTCTATATTTTTACCTGTATTGTCCTTAAATTGGATGACCCGTTTACACATAAAGGTACGACTGTATTAATAAATATTTTTCGATTTTTGACAAACTTTCCGTCGTGACAAAAGCTTCAATTTTATGTCAGTTTAAAGGGAATAACGTGTCGTTTAACATATGTTATGTATATAAAAACTGTACAAACTTCCATCTCTGCTTTTAGATACAGACTTGAATATACTATTTCCCATAGGCCCCCATGTTAAAGTAAGCTCGTTTTTAACAAACTTTCCGATCGAATTTGTGAATTATTTTTACTGATTTTGTTAGCTTATTAAATTTACTTTTAAACAGTTATAGGCATTTACAAACTTTCTCTAGGCCTACAAAATACACGGGTAAGCAGCATCTCCTTCAATAATCCATTACGAAATTTTATAACATCTATATTTAGTTATGATTGAATAATGTACAGAGATAAATTAAACATATAGTAAAATGAAAACTTAAATTTGAAAATTGATTATTCTTATTCTTAATAATTTTTATTAATAGTCAAAGTGTTAAATACTTTAATATTCTAAAGTTTTCTCGTGATATTTATGAAGATTCGCGCTATAGAATCTCGAGATTTAGAACTCTATCAAAATAGATTTTGATTACTTAGAAAATACTTTTATCTTTAGCTGTCTAGGCAGAGGGGGGCACTTGATCGGGCGCTAAAATTAAATCATCATTTGTTTGATTACGAGTGATGCTATTATTGCGTGTGAGTGTTACTGAACGGATGGCTGATCATACATTGATCTTTATTACTCGCGCAGGTCAGATCATACATTATAACGTCGCATTCCACTTTTATCGTGTTCAACTTTTATCGTATTCCACATTTATTGCGTTCAGTTGATAAATAATCTACTACAAAAGACAATTTACAATGAACTTTCCAATAAAAATCACGTGCAGTTTTCTCCATTCCTTTTCCTGTAATTCCGGAGTAGAAAGAGACAGTAGATAAAAGAAGATGGATTCGGAGTTGACATAAGAGTTAAAAATTAAATGCCTACAACATTTAACAACACTATTGCAGCAAGGGCATTTTTTTATTTATACATTATGTTTTTTAAATAAAAATGTTATTGATACATGAAATATTTCTGTGAAGCGAGCAGTCACAGAAAGTAAATTATTTGAAGATTATTCAGATTAATTAAAATTATTATAACAATATCGTGTTTGGTCTCATTTTAATTAGGAAAATCTCATCAATGTGTTAATGAAATTGTTATTGAAAAAAAAAATGAAAAATAAAAAAATTTCGTCGCTGCATTAGTGTTGTCTCACCGATACGAATGCGATGCAAATCTTCAAAGGAAAGCCGCGTCGTGTTATATCGCTCCCGTGCTTGCTCCGAGGGGGAACCCCTCCCAGTGGGGGGGATGGTCGTGCATGAACTGCGCCGATTACTTTATAGCGGGGGTCATAAAGTACCCGTACGAAGGTCCGGTACTGTATATGTACCTGGAAGTCAGACAGAGCTCTGCAGAGCCGAAAAATAATTTAATATTAATATTTTTCACTGATTAAAGCCATTCAGGTCTATTTTTATTAATATTTTTTCACATACTAAAGCCATTCAGGCCTTTTTTTATTAATATTTTTTCACTGCCTAAAGCCATTCAGGCCTTTTCACACACACACAGGCTCAGACGATTAAAAAAGTATGGAAAATGTGAAAACTGATGATAGATGGAAAAATGTATAAAGAAAAAAGATAAGATAACTCAAAAAATGCTCGGAGTTTGGTGCTGGCGGGGCTGCCAGCACATCCCCGAAGGCGCGTGGCCGGTAAAGTTCGTTGGACAAAAAGGGGATAGATTAGTCCCCAAAAGCGCCGGCCGTTTAGGGGCAAAACGAGATGGGATGGAGATGGAAGGTCCATCGGTGGCCCCTGTGGCACGGGGGGTTTAGAATACGGCCACGGTATCCCCTGCCTGTCGTAAGAGGCGACTAAAAGGGGTCACACATCGTGTTGCGCGCACGCTAGCTGAGAATTAAACCTTTCAAGTTCGTACCAGACCACGCAAGTGGCTCCACCAGGGCCCAACGAAAAAACTGCTGTAATACCGACGTCCCGAATCGGAGCGATCACGTGGCGTGTCTACCCCCTTAAGGGGGTAACACGATCTAGGAAGGCAACAGCACCTCAAGTATTTTTACAAACACATTCAAACGCTCATCTCGCCAGAGGCATTGCGACGATCCGCCTGAAGAACGAAAGCGAAACATTGGCGCGTGGTTAGAGTGAGATGTAGGGTGATCATGCTATTGTCCCGCTCCGGTAAATTCTGACTGACCAAACGCGTGGATTTTATATGTATAGCGCGCCGTAGCATCCCTCGCTGCTGAAAAATATTTGCCTATTCTGAAGAATCGAAGGAACGTGCTATCTGAGAATAATTTTTAGAAAAAGTTATTAACTTGTTTAAATAAATGTTTTTTAATTAATAAAAGTATACAGGATACGTCATGCAATTGGACGGGTTATATCTTGAATTTGGTAAGAGATAGGAAAAAGCTGTTTATGTAAAAGTTCAATGGTATGATAATGTTCATTTTTCTATGATTTCATTTTCTTCGTGAATGCAAGAATGCATTAAAAAAATGCAGATGCACTTTTTGTTTAAATAGAATTGCATTTCTTTCTTTACTGGTATCAACTCCTTGGAAAATTCTGGATAAAATAGTAGTATTAGAACTAATAAATGGAGGGGCCTCGGCTCCTTCTTTCCTTCTCTCCCCTCGCTACTATTCCCTCTCACTATTACCTATCATCTATATCTAACAGTACAATGTTTGAAAAACTAATATTTCGTGAGATATATCATATTTTTCATAAGTCATACCATTCAACTTTTACATCAATAGCTTTTTCCTATCTCTTACCAAAAGGATATAACGCGTCTCAATTGCGTGACGCTTGTATTTCCAGAAACCTATAGTAACTTTGTTTTACGAAACTAATAAAAAATACAAAGGAGTGTTAATCAATATGCTAAGTGAATGCAAATAATTTAAATAAATAAATATCTCATATACAATTTATGTATGTAAACATTTGCAGAATTATTGCAAAGAGGAGGTATATTCTTCTCTTTTTATACCTCCTCTTTGAGCGAGGTTTGCTATGGGACGCTGTGAAAAATCCAGGCTGGCAAATACTGCGCGTTCCACTAAAAAGTGTGAAATAAAATAATTTTTAACAAAAAATACAACCGACTTCTAAACGCACTAAAAAGGATAAAATAATTTCTACTTCATTTATACAAATACCCAACAGCTATTAATAAAACCTATTTATTTTATATAAAATTTGTTACGTTGCGACGCACGCGCGCGTGATGCGAGGCGCGGCGCAACGTAAAAAGCAAAGAAAAGTCTTGGGCGATAAGAAAGGTATCGCTGCCACCAGTCCTGATCGTTTATGACGCGTTAAACGTTCCTCTACGATCAGAACGATTAAAAGACGGAAAAGTTAGATTTTGATTATTTCCATTGGATTTGTCAGTGTTCTGGGTCCCATACGGGTCCCTCCTTGAAACTGTATGTTGGTATGCGTGGAGTTAACCTGTAAGAAAGGTATTATAATTGAAAGAAATGAAAATAAACGTTTAGTGTGCAAAAATCAGATATAATTCAAAGAACTATTGAAGCTAACAAAGAAAGTAAATTTTTAACTGAAAACTGAAGTATGAAATACTGATATGTATGATCTGATAATTAACTGAATTTGAATTTGAACAATTTTGATTTACAAGGGTAAAGATGCTTAATCTATTGTATAATAATGACTATTGTTTGATTAAAGTTTGATTAAAATATGAACGGCCTTTGATCTAAATTGAGACTAGTTAATATAATTTCGAACGCAATTATAATTTTGGTTTCAAACGACTATCTCGACAATTAGTAGATGGAAAAATAGCGGATTCTATCCGCGAGGGTACGACTTGTATGAAGAGACTCTTATAACCCGCAGGCTTAACAAGTCGTCCCTCGTTTATAGCTTGTAGACGAGGCAATCGTTTCTGAAAATCGCGACAATAGAAAATATGCCAAAATCTACAAATAATAAATCGGAAGTTCGTGCTTTTTAGGCCTTTGTCGCATATTACGCGTGATTTATAAAAAACTTATCAGCAGTCTTACATCCTATACACAACTTGTTAAAAGATAACGTACCCTTCAATTGGAATAAGCAATGCAAAAGCGCGTTCACGCAGGTTAAACGAGCTTTTTGTGAAAATAAAATTCTCGCGCATTATGATCCACAACTACCGTTGATTCTAGCCGTAGACGCATGCAATTACGGGGTTGGCGCGGTACTTTCGCATGCTTATCCCGATGAATCAGGACGAATCATCCAATGCGCTTCTCAGAAATTAAACAATACACAACAGAAATATGCGAATATAGACAAAGAAGCGTACGCTATCGTATTTGGCATTAAAAAATTTCACCAATATTTATTTGGTTCCAAATTTACCCTAATTACGGATAACCAAGCTTTGACGCGCATTTTGTCACCGGATAAGAATCTACCTACATTTTCAGCATTACGTATGCAACACTACGCATTATTTTTACGCGCCTACAATTACGAAATACGTTACAAAAACTCGAAGAAAAATGCCAATGCGGATGCCCTATCAAGGTTGCCACTAGAGGTCGAAAACAACCATACACACGATGTAGTGGATGTCTTCCACCTTGAATCGATAGAATTTTTACCTATTACGGCGAAAGAAATCGCGGAACGCACAAAAACAGATACAGAATTGCAAAAAATTTACAAGGATATTACAAAACAAAGCAACCGATTAAAAAATCAAAATATTAACGTAGAAGAATTCTCGATCTGTAACGACGTCATTTTACGTAACGATAAAGTAGCAGTACCCAAGGAACTCAGAAAAAGAATTCTACGGGAATTACACTGGGGACATTTCGGGATTGTCAAAATGAAGAATTTAACCCGCAAAATTGTATGGTGGCCCTCGATGAACAAAGATATCGAGAACCTGGTAAAAAATGGCACATCCTGTAATTTGCACAGGGATAACCCAGCAAAAGTCGACACGCATTTTTGGGAAGAAGCTAAAAATGTCTTCGATAGAGTACACATAGACTTTGCAGGGCCATTCCTGGGTAAAACATTTTTTATTTTAGTGGACGCATACTCGAAGTTCCCCGTTGTAAAAATAGTGAATACGATGTCATCGGAAAATACGATTTCAATTTGCAGAGAAATATTTAGCGAATATGGAATACCGAAGGTTATTATCACAGATAACGGGAAAACTTTTACATCGCGTGAATTCAAAGATTTCATGCGTGAAATAAATTGTACGATTAAATATACAGCACCATATCACCCTGCCGCCAACGGGCAGGCGGAAAACATGGTCAAAACAGTTAAAAATGGGTTAAGAAAACTAGGGGAAGAAAACACATCGGTACACGAAAACTTATGTAAACTGCTTCTACAATATAGAATAAGCGTACATTCACAGACAGAGAAAGTTCCTGCGGAACTATTTTTTGGCAGGAAAGTAAATTCGCATTTATTGTTAGACTTCATACACCCTAGGTACAAACAAACTGCGACTCATGTAGAACACGGGGAATGTAAGAAATCTTTTCGGAATGAGGAGAGAGTGAGTGTACGTAATTACGTAGGGAAGAACAATTGGCTCCTAGGGAAGGTAAAATCTAAAATAGGTGTCTTACATTACGAAGTCAAACTAGATAATGGAAACATCGTACGGAGACATGTAAATCAAATGTTAAAAATCGGAGGAAATACTCCTGCGAAAGACATGGACAGAATGCAATATTACCCTCCCCCGCCAACAATTGATATCCAAAAACCTACCTCAAATAACGATAACATCTACTCAGATACAAACACAGAGGTACAGGACGAACAAAGGGAAGAAAATTAAAAAACGCCTGCAGGCTTACGCATTCAACCGGCAATGAATCGTAAACCGCCAACGCGTTGGCAATATACCAAGTTCTAGCATTTTACAAGTTTTCTGTTCCTACAAGAGGGAGTGTGATATTGCCAATCTGTCGTACTGACGTAGTTGCGCGCACTTACAATAAGGCACGCGAGGCGCGAAAGTGTATAGGTCCCCGTCGAAGTCAGTTGCGACGGGACGATTACGGTCAGCGAACGTATCAGACTGTACTTAATAAGTTCTAATAAAAGGCGGTGGGATCAGCACGGGAGTTGAGTGTTTTGTCATTACCCTCACCGCGGAAAAATACACAACAATTTATTTATTTCCTGTGTTGCGGCGCAACCTTGTATCGGCTGTTTACCGTTAGCTTTTAAACTAGTTTAATTTTTGAAGGATTTCCTGCATTTCGGAAAGAAGTTAATGTAGGAGGCGCTGTGAGCCTTCTTGTTCTTCACTTACGTTTATATTGTCGCGGCATGTTCATGCACGTTTTCACATGTAATCGTATTAAGTTTATTTTACTCTTTCTTATTAAATGTTAATCATACAAACAGTCATGCATTCTACTTTTACCCATACCCGCTACAATGGTTATGGGCCCAGGTGCGCTGATTAAGAAAAAGTGTATTAATATCCAGTGTATAACCTAAAATGCGGCCACGTGGCATCGCAATGTAACACGCAACAAGTGTCGGTAAAAAATGTATAGAAAAGCAAGTCACTGCACGAATAAAAATGGATAAAGAAGATCAGAGTGAAAATCGAGTGACAAGGCTAAATAATAATAACTACCGTTCATGGAAGATTGAGATGAGATGGTACCTGAGGGGAAAAGGGCTGTTGGATCATGTGTTAACTCAGGTAGAATTAGGCTCAGGGGCTACAGAAGCGCAAAGAGTAGTGCACATGGTAAATAAAAATAAAGCAATCGCTGCAATAAGGTTAAATGTTGAAGCTGATCAACAGGTACACATTGAGGTATGGTCTATACTGAAACAGGTGCATCAGCCCAAATCGAGGGTGAGAATTATGCAGTTGAAGAAAGAGTTCTATCATCTGAAAATGAGAGATGACGGGAACAAGGGCCTTGCAAGGACCAAGATAGCTGCGACAAACCTGCGAGAGGCTGGAGCAGAGGTAGGTGAAGAGGACTTGGCCTACACCTTACTATCAGGTCTCCCAGACAGTTACGACAACTTCAACATGACACTGGCAAACTTACCAGACGATAAGTTCACAGCCACAGAAGTCCAAAGAGTATTATTAGCAGAATATAATAGGAGGATATCAAGAGAAAATGTTGAAAGCGAAGCCCCTCCTAAAGAAGCTCTATATGTTAAGAAGCCAGAGGAAAAGAGTCACAAGCCTGCGTGGAATCATGCCAATGATAAGGCAAAATCAAACGTGTGCTTTAATTGTGGAAAAGGTCGCCATTTAGCAAGATTTTGCCGTGTAAAATCTGAAAGAGGAAGAAGAAGGTATGGATCCAAGCCAAAGAAGGACCATAGCGGTTCTAAAGACTATGATGCTTTCCTTCTATCATTAAACAATGTCGATATGAACGACTCATGGCTTCTTGATAGTGGATGTACTCACCACGTATGCAGGAAAAGAGAGTGGTTCACAAAGTTTCGTGAATTGAATTCAGAAGTGGTGAACACAGCTACAGACCCAACCAAACAGAATGGTTCAATCTTGAAAGCAAAGGGGATAGGAAACATAACCCTTCAAACACTGGTAAATCGAAAGGAAAATTGGATTATATTACATGATGTATATTATGTTCCAGACATCCGGCGCAATCTACTGTCAGTTTCACAGATTGAAAAGAAAAATAAAGTACTATTATTTAAAAGGGGAAACGTTATAATAAAAAACAGCATTACTAAAAGAATAGTCTGTGTAGCTCAACGGAGAAAGGACTTATACGTCGTACAAGCCGAGATAAAAATGACGTCATAAGATTAGTCCTGGACCCTGGATACTGAATCCTCCGTGATTCAGCTCGTCTAACAACAAACCGATGACGATGGGCTTCGGACCCTTGAATCACGCCTCTGACGAAGAATGACCCCTGGACCCAGCACGAAAGGACTTTCTACCCCCGAACCAGCGACTCTGTATATAAGGATCATAACTCCCATTGTACAAGTTAGTTCAGTAAAAGATTTCCGAAGTGCAGCATCGACCAAGTGTTGTTTGTATATTTCCTGTCTACCGATCCTTTGAGCGTGACACTAGACATGGCACGATCTATGCTCACATCGGCCTGCCTGCTGCAAAAGCTTTGGGCTGAGGCCGTGACAACGGCAGCTTACATTAAAAACAGGATATGTCATACTGGAATCAATGACGAGGTGCCTTTAGGGGTATGGACCGGAAATATGCCAAGCGTGCTGCATTTAAAAGCGTATGGATGTTTAGCTTACACGCGGTTGCCAAGGCAAGGAAAAAGCAAGCTGGATACCAGGGCAATAGAATGTATCTTACAATAAGTGAACGTACCGAATCAAGGAATACACGTTTAAGGAATATGCGTGAACTAGCTAAAAACCGAAGAAAGAACTTCTCCTTCAGGAAAACTACTTTATATCGGCTATTAATATTTTTGCTGATGTACCGTATGCAGTGTGTTACAAGATTTTATATCCGCAGCAACGTTACGCTTTGCACACGCAGCCTTTGTCTGATCTAATTCCTGCAAATCTAATAGAATCGGAAAAGATAACAACTTGTTCTCGTTGCCTACATCATCTTAAAAGACACAAAGTTCCATCTCAGGCATTCTGGAATAAAATGGAATTAATGTCTGTACCTCAAGAGATAGCAGATTTATCGGAAATCGAAATCAGATGTTGTGCAGAATAGTACCGTTTCTTAAAAACATGAAAATTCAAAATCGCTTCAGTCAGGATTGATGCAAAGGTCAGGTAGTCCTATTTGCCCGCGATGTGTTCGAAGTAGCCGTGCAACTTCCAGTTAGATTAAACCAAACTGGTACAATGATTGTGGTGGAAAGCCTCGAAAATCTGGAGCGACAACAACATTTGAAATAGACGTTGGCAAACTTCCAGTAGCATTACAATGGCTATTAGAAAATAATGCTTTATACAAAGATGTGCGACCATGTTTTTCTAATATTACCAATAACATTTTGGAAATAGCTGATGTCGTTGAAGAGCCTTGTATTGTAAGAAACGAAATGGAAGTTGCAGAAAGAAATACTGAATCAAACAGTAGATTTATGAATGTTGAACAGAATGTAGCTATTTTACGAGGCTCGTGCCATCAAGCTCGCGATCGCTTCAGTATCGAATCTCGCGGTAAGCAATGTACTGGCATAGCTGCAGTTGCTTGTGTTGTGTTTAATTTGCTCGATCCTAGTACGTGATGTATACGAGTGATGTTGATTATGTAGTTTTAGTAGGAGATAAATATTACCGTGATTGCATTGAAGCGCGAAGTAATCCTGACCCCAGAAAAGTCAATGTAGACTATTTAGCCGTTACCAAATTATTGCCACACATATCATTTAATAACAGCAGAGTCAATATTAACATTGGCTATGAAATGGCTGTAAATGGTCATATCGATATTGATAACGGCGATGAACGATTTCCAAATTTAAAGAACGCTTTGATTTACGTTTTACATCAGTAGCTGTATCATGCGGTAACCAGTCAGAGACTACCTACTATTGGTTGTTTGATTCCCATGCAAGAAATCCAAAAAGATATAAAGCATCGTCACGGGGCGTCTCATGCTGTATGAAATTTACTAATATTGATGATTTACACATCATCTTCCGTCGTAATTTATATGCTAAAGAAGGCAATAGCAATGTGCTAAATATCTATTCACTAACACCTCTAACAATAGCAGCCGAAAGGAATAGATCTCCTGAAATAGAAAGGATACAACCATCTGTTGCGACCGCTCGTAGAGAATCCGGCGCAACACAAATTATTTTCGCCACAAGCATGTTACGTTCGATTGACGAAGATGTTCCCAACATTGATAGTATCGTCTCTGTCAGTAATAATAATAATGACGCAGAAAATTACCTGATAAACCTAGCGAATATACATAGAAAAACAGCGCCTCCTTTAAACCTAGAGAGGGAGAGAAGGATGAAAAAACTTTGTTCGTTCTTCTTGTTTCCGGATGGAAAAAATGGATTCGCTGACGTCACCGCGCAAATATGAAATTATCGGGCTACGCGCAGCCCCCACCATGCGGTGGTTTCACGGAGACACGCGTGTCGCTCAACCGTTAAACGCTAATTAGAATAAATTCAGATTTCGATCGATTACCAGTGCGAACAAACAGTCAAAGTAAATTCTTCCAACCGATTTTTTATTAAAAATATTCCGCGCATTTTCGTTCTGACAAAGTGCCATAGAACGGAGCACATTGTGACAAATAAAGTGACGACAATTACTTTATCACAAAATTCTCATTATTTCACACCGCCTCGAAATCCAGTCCTTCGGATAAGGACGCATCAGCGATCCGACCATCCAACCAACCCAATAACTTCCAAGCGCGTATTCTGAGCAATGACAAACGATTTCAACGAACAGATTATCTGTTCTTCGCATTATCTGTTGTTGAATACTACCGCGCAAAACCTAGCGTTTCAGTATCATGTAGAATGCACCAAGGGGAACATACTCCACAGGGATTAGTACATAATATGCACCTCACGATGAGAAACATAAGAGGATTGGCATCATACTGGAAACGTTGCTGTTCGGAATTAATCGCCATGGTCCGAAGTCTTGGACCGACCATGTGGTTTGCTACGTTCTCTTGCAATCATCTAAAGTGGCCATATATGTTAAGAGCTGTTAGCCTTAGCATGTGTGCAAGGGTTGACACGTGGCAGGGTCATTGCATTTGGGGCTTTGACCTGCTTTTCAAGGATTTCTCAGGATTCTTTAAGCTATCGATACCCCGAGCCATACGTCTGATATCGGACTTTAAAACCTAACTTTTGCAGATCGACTGAAGTTGATTCAGAGATACCCAGTAGTTATAGCAAGACATTTTACGTTACGTGTAAACTCGTTAATGCAGTATTTAAAAAACTCCTATTTCTTAGGTGGCGTTGTTATCGATTTTTGGCATAGAATCGAATTTCAGAATAGGGGAAGTCCACATTTACACATGCTTCTTTGGTGTGCAAACGTGCCTGATTTCCTTACCAACGAAGGCCGCAACGTTATTGAGAAAGTTATATCTTGTTCATTGGAAACAGAAAATGATGATATGAGCGACATAGTTCAAAAAGTCCAAATTCATAAACATTCTAATACATGTTACAAAGATCGTAACAATCGTTGTTGTCGTTTTGGATTTCCCAGACCGATAAGTGAAGAAACGATGTGCTTAAGTCCAGATGACACACTTGCCAACTGTATCGTCGAAACTCAAACTTTTTGTCTGAGCTCCGTGATTCATGTAAAAGGAAAAAACATTATGATAAGTAAATGAATAAATAAAAAAAACCTCGATGAAATAGTATATTTATTGATAATTTGTTTGTATCAATGTGAGGTGTGTGTCTTATGTGTGTGTTTTGATTTTGGCTGATTATTCTTTACGTAATCAGATCGGATCGTAAATGATCGCATATTGTCAGTATGGCGACGTGGAGTCGTCGTAAGCAGTACCGTTTGACGGTAGCGTTTAGCATGTATTTACTAAGAATTAATTTGTTAAAAGACTGTACCGATTGACGGCAGAGAGTGCGTAATTGATGACGATATGGAATCGTCATCGGCTTGACCGATACACGGAAGCTAAGTGTATTAATGACGATATGTAGTCGTCATCAGCTGGACCGATGGACGGCCGCTTTTGTATTGTGTACTGGGAGCAGTAAATGCTGATTTTGCAGTTACGTACCTTTATGAATATGATAACTGCTTCTTCAAAACGATAAAAACTCACTAATTCAACGAACACTGAATAAATGCAAATGCTATACTGTGCCCTTTTGAGAATCAGAAAGAACTGTGTAGGCCCCTCGAACGGTACGCTCGACCGCTCTAGACCTAGCTACCCCTTCCCCACAGCGTGGGCGACGCATAGCGACGTCAAAAATTTCTTTGACGCGCACCCGTCTCAGGGCCTTACAACAGTCAAATCAACCGAGCGATATTTAAAAGGAATCGAGATCTGTTTCGACCCAACACCAACAATGAACGGTTCTGCGTACTTAAGAGAAACACAAATGAAATTATGGTGAATAATTACAACCCAACTCTTTTAAAGCTTTAGGAAGAAAACATGGATATTCAACCATGCGGAAATGTTACAACTGTCACATATTATATTGCTAAATACGCAAGTAAATGCGAGCCACAGGACACGGGAAATATTATTAAAGAAGTCGTTTTACGAGCGCCGGAGCGGTACCATCCGGGATCAACTATTTTCGGTATCTATGGCAATTCTATCTCAACGTGTAGTTTGTGCTATAGAATGTGCTTATCGGTTATTCCATCTGCCCCTTAAAATGAGCTCGAGAAAAGCTGTATTTATAAACAGCTGTCGGCCTGAACAGAGATATAGAATTCTCCGATTCGAAGAAAATGAAATATCATTTTTCAATAACATATTCGATCGTTACGTAAAGAGTCCAGACAATCTAGAGGATTTGAGCTTAGCTGAATTTGCTGTCCGATATCAAACAGTTTCCGTATAAGAAAAAACCAGCTGTACTTCGCCACCGATATTATACCCTGAACAGTGATAGAGAAGGATATTTCTATAATTTAATAGTGTGTCACATTCTATTTCGTGATGAAAGTACACTCATGTCCGAAAACGAATCTTCGGAACAATGTTTTCTTCGACGGCAACACGAGTTGAAACCTATGTTGGGTACCGCAACCGTCGAATTCAGTGACACAGAGCAAATTATTGAAGCAGCGCCCGCCCAGGCTGTTGCTTTAAATGTTGTACACGAAGAAAAAAATAATTTTTAACAAAAAATACAACCGACTTCGAAATGCACTAAAAAGTATGAAATAATTTCTACTTCATTTATACAAATACCTAACAGCTATTTCAACCTTTTCGGAGGCGGCGCAAAATTAAAAACCTTTCTTCTACTAGGAAGATTCTAGTTCAGACGTCGGCAACCTATCAAATCATTATTGGCAGCATCGTATATTCGGGTATTTTTAATTTTGCGCCGCCTCCGAAAAGGTTGAAATGTATTTAATATACTATTTAACGAGTAAATAGATTTTATTAATAGCTGTTGGGTATTTATATAAATGAAGTAGAAATTATTTCATGCTTTTTAGTGCATTTCGAAGTCGGTTGTATTTTTTATTAAAAATTATTTTATTTCACACTTTTTAGTGGAACGAGCAGTATTTGTAGGATGCCGTAAGGTGGTTTACCGTTCTTATTGGTTAATTGCAATAACGATAATTTTAATTATAACAAGTTCGATACAAGTTATAACAATAGTTATTAACAATAACAAATTGCATAAATTTTTGCAAGTGAGATATCGCGGAAATATCTCCTATTAGATGCGAAAGGTTTCATCGCAATCGGTACATGCTTTGCAGAGTACACATGTATACAGGGTGTCCCGTAACGTATTTTCACCCTCTGAGGTGGTGGTAGGTGGGGTTATTCTGAACAACTTTTTCCTTTGCGAAAAAGTGGTTTGAAGCTTCCTTTTTCAATTATTAAGCAAAAACATTGACCAATCCGAGCGCATATGGCGCGCGGACTCAGGGACGGCAGCATCGGCTACGAAAGCGGGGCTTGTAGGTCGCGAACGAACGGCTCGGCACCCCATTGGCATAGCACGATAAAAAAGTTGAACTGGTTAAACATTTTTAGTTGTTGTTTAAAATGAATAGGGAATCTAATCTCTTGTCGCCTGTCATAATGTAAAAAAGGAAATTCTAAACATTATAAACAACAAATAAAAATGTTTGAAATGGAATAATTAATAAAAATTTAAAAACAATTTAAATGAAACTTACCCATCCGTTCCTAAATTAACCTGCTATGCTGAAAACAGATAATTTTCACTGGGTCACTGTGTCGATCTTGAACATTCGAGGAGGGAACAAATTATGAAGAACAACTGATCTCCAGACGAGATCATTCAACCCATTCAACCACACAGTCACTATCACCTTTCACAGAATTTTCTTTCAGGTAAATAAACATTTTTATTCACTGTCACGTTACTATTGCACTGGACACAAATGAAAAACATGTAATATTCCGCACTACTTCGTAACGTTTTCACGACGTTATTGATCTTCCTTTCCAACTTCAAATGAGACTGTTAGGTTGAGCGTCTGCGAGGTTTTTTCGCTATTTATCCTTTTCTACGTTCGGCTATATTCAAAGGGTCGACACAAGCCTCTCTCGCTTACTCTCGGTTACTTTCGAGTGTAGAAAAAGACAAAGAGTGAAACAGACTTCGCAGACGCTGAAGCTAGTAGTCCTATTTGAAGTTGGAAAGGAAGGCCAGTAATGTCGTTAAAACGTTACGAAATAGTGCAGAATATTACATTTTTCATTTATGCGCAGTGCAATAGCAACATGACAGTGAATAAAAATGTTTATTTAGTTGAAAGAATCGGTCCCTCTCGCACGACGTAGTGAAATTCTGTGAAAAGTGATAGTGACCATGTGGTTGAGTGAGTTCAATCATCCCGTCTAGAGATCAGCTATTCTTCCTAACGTGTTCCCTTCTCGAATGTTCAGGATCGACACAATGACCCAGTGAAAAACCATTTTTATTGCAACTGGATTATTTACAGATAAATTGGTAAGTTTTATTTACATTCAATCCCTTTTTATTATTTGCAAATTTATTTTAATTTCCAAAACGTGTATTCGTTTTTCTTATTTTTTTTCAAAAGTGACTACCAAAAAGTGTTGGATCAATTCGATTTATTCATTCTACATGAACAACGATTCATTACATTCTTCGTTGTTCATGAGCAACCAATAATTCGATATTATTATTCTTTTCTTTTTTTTATTCATTATTCCATACAACTTTTACCCTATTACATATACCGACGTGGTGCTGATGCACTTGATCACGACCACGGCTTGAACGCAGAACATACCCAACACGCTCGTGGTTCGGCCCGCGCTAACGGCGCACAGTGGGACAAAACTGCTTTTGGCGATCAAAATTCTGTAACTTCGGTTCTATTGGAAATATTTTAATGAAATTTTGGGAAGTTTTTGCCTACATTATAATACTTAAGTCGTATTAATATAAATCATATTGAACTACAGGGTGTCAAGATATTCACGTATAAACTGTAACGCGTTCAATATCCTTCACTTGTTAGACATAGTTTATGTTATTTAACAAAAATTTAACTTAAAACTGTTAATAACTATAATGAAAACGGATATAATAATTAAAAAATGACAAGACATGTGTTATTATAATATATTTATTTATATTTATTATGATCTATACCAAATCATTCGTGAAAATAGTTTCGACAATTATGAAAATTTATTATGGCATATTGCAAGGCCGAAATAAAGTTTTAGATGACGAATATACACGTCGAATGCAGTTAACTGGATAATAATCGTATCTGGTACTGCTTTTCCATCATCGTGCGCTGCGGCCAAGATGGGTGTAATTTATTTCAATCGCCATTTTTTTGAGCAGTGGCAGGTTGGGGCAGCCGTTTTTTTCTGATTCTGATAGAGGAAGGTTCACTCTTTACTACAGTAGTATTCACACCCTGCACAAATGTGCACATTTTTTTAAAATCAAACGCAAAGTTGAGATTTTAGTTAAATGTATTTTGTTTCAATCAGATCCTATTATTTAAAAAGTTGTTAACATTTTAATTTATTTTATGCACTGAGTAGAATCTATACTAATCTAGTAAACTTTTTAATTCATTTGAATTTTATCTTTCCTAGTAAAATTCATTAGAATCGTACATTGAAGTTACGGATAATATCATCAGCGTTTCGTTTTGACAAATTTCTACTGACTTTGAGTGCGAACCACGGCAAAACGAAAGCAAATATGAAAAAACGGATTACACCACGTTAAACTACAGTTTATTCTCTATCGATGTGTGTAAATAGTTTTTCAATTTTCGAATACACGAAAATCGACTTTTGATCGCCGAAAGCCGTTTTGTCCCACTGTGCGGCGCGCTCTGATTGGCCAGTGTCTTTCGTTAATAACTCGAAAACGAAGCCTTAACCAACATTTTGGCAAAGGAAAAAGTTGTTTAGAATGACCTCACCAATCATCCCTCTTCGGCTCCTACCCCAGTTCTGGGACATCCTGTATAAGCATACAGGGTGTTCGACAACAGGTGGGCAAAATTTTAAGGGGTGATTCTAGGGATCAAAATAAGACGAAAATCAAAAATAATGAAATAGCGTTTGCGGCTTTGTTTTCCAGTAATTAACGTTTAAAAATTCGAGTAAAAAGCGCCTGAAACCTACAATCCGCCCAGCACCGACGACTGAACGTCAGGTCAACAGGGGTCGGTACAGTCATAACCAAGAATCGAAGCCGAATGTTGCAGTACCGAGAAACAGAATAGCACGAGGTAAGTTTCTACTATTCAACAATTCTTGGTTATGACTGTACCTTCCCCTGCTGACCTAATGTTCAGACGTCGGTGCTGGACGGATTGCAGGTTTCAGGCGCTCTTTACTCGAATTTTTAAACGTTAATTACTGGAAAACAAAGCTGCAAACGCTATTTCATTATTCTTGATTTTCGTCTGATTTTGATTCCTGGAATCACCCCTTAAAATTTTGCCCAGCTATTGTCGAACACCCTGTATATATATATTAATCGAATTGAGCAACCACCTCCTTTTTCGAAGTCGGTTAAGAATATTCATCTTCTTTGCCTACCTTTCAAAGATGCTTGATTAAACACGTTCTTGCCTGGAACGTCGAAGTTCTTTTTTTTCTTCCGTTCGAAAGCTCCGAGGAACGTTTCCTGTATTTTCCGAGATTTTCTTCTTTCATTCCAACACTTGTCCCTTTGTTCTTATGATTTTTTGTTCTCCCTGCGATTGTTTTGTGGTTTTTCTGGAAACACTGTTTTGAACGACTTGAAAAATGAATGGGAGGATCATAACAGAGGTGAGGAAATGAAATCATGAATGATAGAATACTTATTATTGTGTTATTATTTGAAAATTTATCCAAGGGATATGACACGTGTCATTTTTTTTTTTCTTAGCAAAATAACGAGATGGTTAACGATTTGTCGCAGGTAGCCAAGCTGTTCTCTTACACGTGGACTTTGGGCGCGTTTCTATGCAAGTCGGTGAATTATATTCAGAGAGTATCGGTTATTTGCTCGGCTGTCATGTTAACCGCAATGTCGATCGAAAGGTAAATCTTACATTATTACTTCCTTTAAACCACCCATTATTTAACCTCATATCGTACCTATCTCCACTTCCAACTTAAATCATGTTAAAATAAAAAGAATTGCATCCAATATTTTTTATCATAAAGAAACTTTTTCTTTAATCAAAGTTTCACTTTCTTAGGTATCTTCAGGACAACAATGAATGTGAAATTTATTACAAAAGTCTTCCGATCGATTAAACCTATCGTTAAAACAATTATTCGTTTACGTGAAAACTTAGAGATTAACTGGAAGATGAAATTATGAAACATTTGTATTGCTCGATGTACATAAGAAAAGGAGAATAAAAACGTTTAACGTAACGTCGTTTCACATCCAAGGAGGACAGTTTCACTTAATTAGCGAACAAACGAATTGTCAGAAATTCTGGTTATTTATAGCTGTATTTTCCAACGATGGCACTGTCTGTCTGCATAGTTGGAAGGGTTCGTTCTATCACGAAACGTGGCTATTAGTTTCTAAATTATTTAAACACTATAGATCTTTTTTAACCTCCTGCTTCTTTCCCGGTAAGATTAATAAATCCGAAGGATTATAAGTTTCACGAGGATTAGGTGGCACTTTCAATAACATGCCCCTATTGTGTAGTACACTGTTCATAACTAATAATGATTTCAGGGTTTATCTAGTATAACTTTAATAATTATTTACAATCTCTAAATATTTCTCTCGTAAATCGTTTCCTTTCAATTTCACGCGAAGTGGTATTCGATGCTTGTGTCACGTGGAAAGTTCACAGGTTTTTAAATGAATGGCACTTTTAAAGGTTTAGCACTTTATTTTTATAATATGATCCCGACTGACTGCGCTTATGTCCGGTAAGGTCTTTTATAATGTCGTTGGTGGTGGAGAAGGGGCCGATGATTGACAAGGTGGGATGTCCGTGAGAACGCGTCTTATCGAATACTTAAGTAGGTGGTCGCAATATGATGTTTAGGTGTCCGGTCGTGAGGAGTTCAATTGTTCGAATATCGATCGTTTAGGCGGGTGGCCGTAACACGATGTTTGTCCGATCGTGGGAAGAATTCGATTAACGTACGTTTAGGCGGCTCGTCGTAACACTTGAATCGACCTAAAAGTTTACATTCGTTAGGGTAGTTTCGACAAAATTCGTTCCCTTATTTATTTTAGCACGTTTCGAAAGCACTTAGCACAGGGAAAGAGGAGCAGGAATTGTCTTTTCTGCTTCAGATAAGATTCCAAGGGTGTCGAGATTGCCAGGCGTTTTCTTTCAGTAGTGATACTAGGCCGGTTCTAATTCATTTGCGTCAGCATTTTGTTTGCTGATTCAGCAGAAATTTGACACCCTCAGCAGAAATATGATACCCTCACTACCTCACCTTGAACTGAAATTTGACACCTTCGGGGGTGGGGGGTGGGGGAGGGGGATATCATATTTCTGCTGAGTCAGCAAAAAAAATGCTGATGCAAGTGAATTAGAATCGGCCTAGTATCACTACTTCCTTCCTCTTCCACTTTCCTTCGCACCGAATTCATCGTAAGACTTATTTAACATATTCATAATACAAATATTTTACACCTTCTGTACGCGTTTTGTACATACTTCTCAAATCCAGCGAAATATCCCTCGGTCGATAACCTATGATCCCGTCGTAACCAGACGAGTCATAATGTAATCGGTGTTGCGCTTTCTAATCACCGATCCGAACGCCGCACTTATTATAACTACAGTAAAAGCTGGATATATACAACAAACATTGGGACCCAGACGTTGCATATATCCAGCCGAGGTGTCGAATCTGCGTCCGTACACATCGTTTGTATTCAGCCGCGATACCTATTGTACGTTCGTACACAACGTACGACGTGTTGCATGTTGCATGTTGTGTGTTTGATGCATCTTTGGTGTACGGCCTGCCTTATGTTTGGTATCATTTTAATCAGAAAAATCTGACAAATGCGTTAGTAAAAGTTTCATTAAAAAAAAGATAAAAATAAAAAAGTTTTATCGTTGAATTAGTATTAGTCACACCGATATAACGGTTCGGATCGTATTACACGGCTTCCTCGTCGAGCGTCTCGGTTGACTTAGGGTGTTACTTCGCGAGCGAGATACGGCGCGCGACGTACAAAATAAAAAAAGAAAAATTAACGAGATTGTTAGTATTATTAATTTTTGAGGTTAATGCGCGGTTGAGAAAGGTATTAGCGCTGCCACCAGTCCAAACCACTTATGAGGATCACTTGCGCGATCGTCCTCTATGATTAGGACAATTAAAAGGTCAGTAAAATTCAATGTTAGATTTACTGCTGGGTTCGTAAACGCTCTGGTCCCATACGGGCCCCTTGTGTGAATTTGTGCGAAGATGGTAGGCGTGATTGTGTAAGAAGGAAATGTGTTTGAATATAAATTAATTAGAAACTGATTAAGAGTAACAAAAGGTATAATTTCAGAAAAATAAGTATAACAATAAAAATGGTTTAGTTAACAGAAAATACAAGCTGTTTGAAATACATGAAAAGAGCAAATGAAATATATGTAAGCAAGGAAATATAAAAGTGAGATCTATTGAGTTGAAAATATGACGGAAAATTCGTAATGAAAGTTAACAAGTGAGCTATTTGATTTAATTGGATTTTAATTCGATATAATACGGTATGATTACGCGAAAAGAGAAAACGGACCCAGGGGGAAACTACCAAGACCACGGTCTCGTGGGCCGTATCTTTTAGTGTGATCGGAATTTTATAAGAAATATAAATATATTCGATACCTTAAAACGCGGTGTTGAACGGGACGATCCAGTAGGAAATTTCCAGGACACGCAGTCCCGTAGATCGCCCGTTTTGCCTCACGATCAACCAGATTTGTCGTATTGACTAGTTTTTTCGAGGGGAACGAGGGGAGCCGGGGTGGTGGTCGTACACAAAAAAAAGAACACCAAAAAAAAAATGCACGAGGTTGTCTATGGGTTGTCAGTTTATTAAAACCAAAGTCAAAATGGAGGAGACCGGCCGTTACACCTTGGCGAGGCGCTCGCGCGGTTCCGTATAGTACAAAGACGTCGTATTCGGCCAATCACTCCCGTATCACACTTACACCCGTTCAAGGTACAATGAAAAGACCGACGAGGTTGAGGTGCCCGCACACGGTGCTCGCGGTTCGTACAGAGGAACGAGGTAACCGGGAGACGCCCGACAACACGTGGCGTCGTCGGAGAAGCCGGTGAGAAAACCGCCCCACAGTGGGGCGACCATATACGAATGTTGGACATTGGTATAATGAAGTATGAAGTAAATATAATTCGTTAAATATTTTATACTAACTGTTCTTGACACATAAGCGTCTATATATAATGTGATACATCTGTATAAAAAATGTATTTAAAAAAAAAATTTTTTTAAATTTTCCGAATTTTTAAAAAATCCATTTTGCAATGAAAAATTCTGTAAAAATTCAGAAACATGTTGGTCGTGGAGCAGAATGTTCCTGATTTTTTTCAACATTTTTCATACCTTACAACCAAAGATATAAAGCTTAAACTGTTAAAGAATTAAATTAAATATCTGACGAAAAAGCAACAAAAAGCAAAAAACACTTGAATGGCTACGATCTACATACTTCCTAAAAACAAATGGTGCAAAGTTTTTTCTGGGCATTTTTAGGCGATTTTTGTAATTGAATAAAACATTTATATCTTTTATAATCAAATGCAATACATTTCTGTTGATTATTTATGTCACCTTTCTGTTTATTTTAGAATAACATATTCTTTTGGTAAAGTCACAAAATACAAGGATTAGAACGTAAATTACCAAAAAGAAAAATTGATTGATGTAACTAATTTTGGATGCCTCAGGGTTAATAGTGGTACAAAACGTAAAAATATTGTGGAACTTAATTGTGGAAGACTTAAAGATTCATAAAAATATACTTAAGTTCTTAAATTACAACATTAATATTTTGCCTCAATGTCCAACATTCGTATATGGTCGCCCCATAACGGCGCGCCGTTATTCGCACTACACGGGTTATTCCGAGGTATTCGTCGTTCTGAACACAGCGAGGAATCGAGGAGAACCAGCTATCGCTAAACTAGCACAAAATCTCTTGAAAACCACTACAAATCTTTGATACCCGTACGGAGAATGACGTTCACGAGTCGGTTGCAAGAAACAATATGGCTACGCGGTACGCGTCGCTCGCACGAGGAGTTTAGTTACCGGTTCGTAAAATTCATATTCGTCAATTGGATAATCGATCAGACTAAATAGAATTTGTTCTTGACTGCGCGGCCTTGCCAATCATAATTAAATGATACGCAATTTTGCAGCAATACTCGTTTAATTCGTTTGCATTCGGCGACGAGGGTGGGCTGATTCACAGTCGGTACAGAAATCTCCAGCTACTTTGTATTCATAGTCTCGTTTAATCGAAAAAGATCCGGATAATCGCTGCACTCGCTCCTTTTTCTTTTTTTTCTTTTTTTCGTTTAATTGGTGAGATATGAAAAAAATTACTTTGCTCTATTGCCTCCTCTTAATGTATCTCTATATTTTTTCTATTTTTTTCATCTTTGCCACCTGCATGCTCTATAATCTCGAAAATTTAATATTTCGCAACAGTTCACTCGACAATTATTTTTGGTAGGTTGTTCGTAAATTAATTAAGAAAGTTAAATTGGAATTAAAAATTCCATCTGTGTGTTTCAGGTATTTCGCGATAATTTATCCGATGAAAACGGAATACAGATTCACGATAAGCCAGGCCCGTAAGGTGGTGATTACAATTTGGGTGACATCGTTCTTTCTTGGTATTCCAATGATTTTCGTCCAGGTAAATGTATTAACATTTTTATTTCTATTTCATTTACTTTATTTAATATTTTCAAGCGATGAATTGATATAATTATTATAAATGTCAGTTCCTACTTCATGTAGAGAAATTGGTGGTCTACACAAATATGTACGAGATAGCGTTGCCCATCAACAGAAATCGACGTGTATTTGACTGATATTTTCTAGCGAGAAACCTCTGTATATCAAACCGTTAAGAAGCTATTTCCGTTCAGAATGGAGCAAGCAGGGAGTAGAAAATCGGGTGAAATTGTGTATCAAATGGATTTTGTAAAGGAAAAGAAGCTTTCTTCGCAATATCTTCCATGGGTTTTTAAACCCTCCCTTTGTTGCTCTTCTCTTATTACCTCTGGAAATGACTTGCATCGAGCTTCATTTACCCGTCAACTTGTAAATTAGTTCGTTCGAACGTAGAAACATCCGTGAGCAGGTTTTAAATGAGATCGCTTTCCCTTCCTGAAAGAAAGGATGAACAAAGGGAGGAAATTAATGATTGATGTAGAAAAATGAGTCTTGTGTCTCCTGCAGAAAGTAGCAGAAATAAGGCGATAAATATCGTTCTTGACATTTGTATTTAAATTACACATGCAATTTAAAGTCCCCAATCCAGGCCGATTAAAATTCGAAATTATGTGTTTGCAAAATTTACTAATTTTAATTAGAATAATAACATAAATTGAGCTTTAATCGATAAAAATTAGCTTGAAAATCCTGCAGTGTTAATTAGCGAAGAATCATCTAACACGAATATTTTTCTCTTTCTAGACACACAAAGTGTACTGGTGCGTCCGCGATTCAGATGCGGCTCTTTTGTGGCGTGGACACGAGGTTTACATGCTCGTCTTGATTCTGGCGTTACCTCTAACGGTCATGGTGTTTTGTTACTGGAAGATTCGGTTAGTTATGAAAGGCCGATATCACATGACAGCACGACACGTGTAAGCCTACTTTTTTAAATTGAACACTGTAAAAAAGAGTTCCCTGTTTATTCCATGCAAAAGCGAAAAAAATTATTAACATATTAGTGAAGAAAGCGATGGCAGTGGAATCAAATTTCTGATTATTTTTCAACACCGTTTTAAAGTTGCATGGACTTCGAATGGTTGTATAAACAAACAAGCAACAACCGAGAGCAAATTATAAATGAAACTTGTGCGATAGTGTATCAACTTTATTACAGACCTGCAAACTCGCAGTCCAGGTAATTTTTATCGCGTGTTTTGTACTTCGATTCGTATTTTACGAGATTTCCTTGTTTGATAAATGCAGATAAAAACTTGTGTGGATCGTTTACATTTGTTAGAATTTCCGTCTACACGCGGTAAAAACATCAAAATATTATTGTCAATATGGAAAACATCATTGTCAATATTATCAAACATATGCACCGGCGCGGTGCGGCGTTTCAAGGGGGTGGACACGGATAATAGTAGCGCGTTGACATGGTATCCATCCAATTCACCGAATGAAGTTCGTCGAAAGACAATTCACTGAATACAAATCACCGAATACTGATTCACCGAAAGATATGATTCATCGAATGCCAGTTCATCGAAAGGACAATTCATTAATTGGGACAATTCACCGAAAACAATTCCCCGAATTGACAGTTCATCGAAAATTGATAATACGTTTATGGTACTCCTTATTACATTATATAAATTGTATCTGGTCATGACTTAAATATAACCTCACCGAAATTGGGATAACCGAACTTAGCTCTTCCGGTGTATACTCCTAAGAGGTACAGGTATATACATGTAATGTCGAATTAAGTTTAGTCATTACAATTTCGGTTTACGAACCGTTTATCGAATGCCAATTCATCGAAAACCAGTTCACCGAAGATAATTCACCGAATGAACAATTTATCGAATGTACAATTCATCGAATGGACATTTCACCGTATACCGATTCACCAAATGCCACTTCACCGAACGCACGTTTCACCGAATGAGACAATTCATCGAATGTTTTTGATCTTATTTTATGTTTTTGAGTCTTCCCGATTTCTACAAATTGTGATCTTTTAAATAATAACGAAAGCGTTGCCGGCCGTCTTGCGGCGACCGGATTTAAATATGTGTCTGGATTAAAAAAAGTGTATTCATCTATACAGTAAGCCTGTTCATTACTATTATTTCGAGCACGGCATTTTAATCGAATTTCAACAATGCAAAACGGGCGATCTATTAAGCCTACGGGTTATAAGAGCCTCTTCATTTTAGATCGTCCCGTCATTTCATAATCAGGTACCGAATTATAATATATATATTTTTTAAATTTTCTATTGTCGCGATTTTCAGAAACGATTGCCTCGACTATGAGCTATAAACGAGGGACGACTTGTTAAGCCTGCGGGTTATAAGAGTCTCTTCATACAAGTCGTACCCTCGCGGATAGAATCCGCTATTTTTCCATCTACTAATTGTCCAGATAGTCGTTTGAAACCAAAATTATAATTGCGTTCGAAATTATATTAGCTAGTCTCAATTTAGATCAAAGGCCGTTCATATTTTAATCAAACTTTAATCAAACAATAGTCATTATTATACAATAGATTAAGCATCTTTACCCTTGTAAATCAAAATTGTTCAAATTCAAATTCAGTTAATTATCAGATCATACATATCAGTATTTCATATTCAGTTTTCAGTTAAAAATTTACTTTCTTTGTTAGCTTCAATAGTTCTTTGAATTATATCTGATTTTTGCACACTAAACGTTTATTTTCATTTCTTTCAATTATAATACCTATCTTACATTAAATCCACGCATACCAACATACAGTTTCAAGGAGGGACCCGTATGGGACCCAGAACACTGACAAACCCAACGGAAATAATCAAAATCTAACTTTTCCGTCTTTTAATCGTTCTGATCATAGAGGAACGTTTAACGCATCATAAACGATCAGGATTGGTGGCAGCGATACCTTTCTCATCGTCCAAGGCTTTTCTTTGCTCTTTACGTTGTGCCTCGCCTCGCATCACGCGCGCGCGCGTCGCAAGGTAACAAATTTTATATAAAATAAATAGGTTTTATTAATAGCTGTTGGGTGTTTGTATAAATGAAGTAGAAATTATTTTATGCTTTTTAGTGCGTTTAGAAGTCGGTTGTATTTTTTGTTAAAAATTATTTTATTTCACACTGTTTAGTGGAACGAGCAGTATTTGCCCGCCTGGATTTTTCACAGCGCCCCATAACAAACCTCGCTCAAAGAGGAGGTATAACAAGAGAAGAATATACCTCCTCTTTGCAATAATTCTGCAAATGTTTACATAGGGGAAAGTTGCCGAAATCATACCACTTAAGATATTATGCATAATATCAAGCTCTGGTATGTCTGTTTGAGAATTTAGCTGAGCAATTTTATAAAATATCATTTAAATAACCTGTGGACAACGTTAACTGCATTTTGAAAGCAGTTGTTATGTCTTACATGCATTAGTAAAAAAATGATACGAAGGTACGATTTTGGCAACCGGTATCCTAAATCGTACTAGTTGGTTTCCAACATCCTATCTCTGAGTTATAAATAATAAATTGATTTTATTTAACATTGAGGACAATAATAACATTTTGTGCTTTTGACACGCCTGCACAGGCCTCATGTACCCTTAAACATTGTATTATATTTTCAAGTTGAACTTCTTCATACAAACTGCAGAACCACTCCTCTTCGTTAAGCGATACAGAAATATTTGCAGATGCACTAGTTGAAGACGTGTGTTTTATTATAGCCTTATTCATGTTATTTGCACTTCACTGTCCGTACTTTCTATTTGGCATAACTATAATCTAAAAAAAATATCTAAAATATTGATCAATTGTTTAACTCGTACTGGTACGATTTGGTAAACTACGCCGCAGTACGATTCAGGCTACTCGCTGGCTCTTTTATAATTTTATTTTATTTAATTTATAAGTAAGTTTTAACATGATTTGAAAATTGGCGCATGCACATAAAAACGTAGGCTTATATTTGTGTAAAAATAAATATCATTAAATTATTTTTAAAAGAGACAGCGCAAGCGCAACATGATTAAAATTTTACATTAGGCTGATCTGCTTTTTCAAATTTGTTAGAACAGCTACTGTAATTGATTTTGATACACTATTTAAGGTTTTATAGGAATATATATGTCTTAGCTTATAAAAGATGTTGCTAGCTGGTACCGCCATTCAACATTAAGCAAAATTTGAATGTGCTACGATTTAGGAGAATAGTACGATATCGGCAACTTCCCCCTACATAAGTTGTATATGAGATATTTATTTATTTAAATTATTTGCATTCACTCAGAATATCGACAAACACTCCTTTGTATTTTTTATTAGTTTCGTAAAACAAAGTTACTATAGGTTTCTGGAAATACAAGCGTCACGCAATTGAGACGAGTTATATCCTTTTGGTACGAGATAGGAAAAAGCTATTGATGTAAAAGTTGAATGGTATGACTTATGAAAAATATGATATATCTCACGAAATATTAGTTTTTTAAACATTGTACTGTTAGATATAGGTGATAGGTAATAGTGAGAGGGAATAGTAGCGAGGGGAGAGAAGGAGAGAAGGAGCCGAGGCCCCTCCATTTATTAGTTCTAATACTACTATTTTATCCAGAATTTTCCAAGGAGTTGATACCAGTAAAGAAAGAAATGCAATTCTATTTAAACAAAAAGTGTATCTGCATTTTTTTAGTGCATCGTTGCATTCACGAAGAAAATGAAATCATAGAAAAATGAACATTATCATACCATTGAACTTTTACATAAACAGCTTTTTCCTATCTCTTACCAAATTCAAGATATAACCCGTCCCAATTGCATGACGTATCCTATATACTTTTATTAATTAAAAAACATTTATTTAAAGAAGTTAATAACTTTTTCTAAAAATTATTCTCAGATAGCACGTTCCTTCGGTTCTTCAGAGTAGGCAAATATTTTTCAGCAGCGAGGGGTTCTACGGTGCACTATATAAAATCCACGCGTTTGGTGAGTCAGAATTTATCGGAGCGGGACAATTCTATCATTTGAGGTGAAAGAACGATAGCATGATCACCGTACATCTCACACTAAACACGCGATAATGTTTCGCTTTCGTTCTTCAGGCGTATCGTGGTGTCAAAAGACTACACCAAGTGGTTATTGTTGAGACTTTATTAAAAATAACTACGTCGATAGTTCCGCACTTTACATAGTTCGCTTTTTGAATACCTTGGCTCCTCGCTTGGAGCCTGTATTTAAGGGGCTGAAAAGCGCCTTTGGAGGGGTACGGTTGTGTATCCAGAGTTAGCAATAGACACAGGAAAAGTTTTCTAAATGGAAAGGACTTATATTTTGGTTTAGAAGGAATTAATATCTTCTTGGGAAATCTCGGATGCTTTTTAGGAAAAGGGAATCTTTTCAAAGTTATGTGTCCTGTTCGGAAAGGATGTGATAGGAATCAGGAGATCGACAGGAAAGGGACGAATTTATGTATCCGGCGAGTATTGGTGGGCGAGGATACCAGGTATACGCAACAGTGGCGATGCCTCTGGCGAGATGAGCGTTTGAATGTGTTTGTAAAAATACTTGAGGCGTTGTTGCCTTCCTAGATCGTGTTGCGCGCACGCTAGCTGAGAATTAAACCATTCAAGTTCTTAACAAAACACGCAAGTGGCTCCACCAGGCCCAACGAAAAAACTGCCGTAATACCAACGTCCCGAATCGGAGAGGTCAGGTAGACACGGCATATGAGGCATATGAGTCACTTAAGAACTTGAATGGTTTAATTCTCAGCTAGCGTGCGCGCAACACGATCTAGGAAGGCAACAACGCCTCAAGTATTTTTACAAACACATTCAAACGCTCATCTCGACAGAGGCATCGCGACGATACGCCTGAAGAACGAAAGCGAAACATTGGCGCGTCTTTAGAGTGAGATGTACGGTGATCGTGCTATCCTTCTTTCAACCCAAATGATAGAATTGTCCCGCTCCGATAAATTCTGACTGACTGATCGCGTGGATTTTATATAACGCACCATAGCACCCCTCGCTGCTGAAAAATATATGCCTACTCTAAAGAACCGAAGGAACGTGCAATCTGAGAAATTTTTTAGAAAAAGTTATTAACTTCTTTAAATAAATGTTTTTTAATTAATAAAAATATACAGGATACGTCATGCAATTTCTGACGGGTTATATCTTGAATTTGGTAAGAGATAGGAAATAGCTGTTTATGTAAAAGTTCAATGGTATGATAATGTCTATTTTTCTGTGATTTCATTTTCTCCGTGAATGCAACGATGCACTCAAAAAATGCAAATATACTTTTTATTTAAATGGAATTGCATTTTTTTTTTTACTTGTGTCAACTCTTTGAAACATTCTGCATAAAAAAGTACTATGGTACTAT